>NC_085940.1:13733333-14035000 GCF_963556715.1 Cydia fagiglandana
AATTTCTGGCTAATACTGCTGTCCCTTGCTTGTTCCCTACCTGCCTGTCACATAACTAGTCTTCTAATGATTTTATAATTTATGTACCTATTTCAGTAAGAAAAGTGTCCGCCTTGAAAAAGATATGATATGTCGAATCTGTGCCAAAGGTGGATGGCTAATACTGCTGTCCCTTGCTTGTTCCCTACCTGCCTGTCACATAACTAGTCTTCTAATGATTTTATAATTTATGTATCTATTTCAGTAAGAAAAGTGTCCGCCTTGAAAAAGATATGATATGTCGAATCTGTGCCAAAGGTGGATGCACGCCACTAACTGAAAAGGTCTTCGATTACGACATCATGAGTGCCATAAGAAGTATAACAAATGTCTCAGTAAGTCTTGTACTTACATCCTTCTGCAACCTATTTCAACTGACTTCCAAAAAGTTATCAGTTCGTCTGCAAGTTATGTAAAAAATTTTTTAGAGATTATTTTCAGTAGTATTAATTTATTATATTGTACCTACAGTCAGAATCAAAAGCAACTACCATTCTCCTATAACTTAAAAAAAAAACAGATGTCTCCATATTAAAATGCAGATACCTTAGAACAAAAACTGTTGAGATATACATATATCTCTTATTAGAAAAGTAAGCAAGGATGACACTTTTTCGCATTATTTCAAACACTACTATGCACACTACTGTGTTTAACCCGTGGAGGGCCCTACTGTCACATGTGTGCTGGTAATTAGTATAGTAGTTCCATACTTTGGTAATTCTGGGGTGGGATTCAAAAGCTAGTTTAATAAATAAATAATAATATATAATTATTTACAGGTTTCAGCTGATGATGCTTTGCCTAAATACATATGCTCTGTATGTCTGTACAACTTAAAGACAGCACTAACATTCAAAAAGAATTGTGAGGCTTCAGACCGAAAGTTCCGTAAGATTTTACACCCCATGGGTGACCCAACATTCCACTCATATCCATATTCTAAACATGACTTCCAATTGATCCTCCATGACATGAAGAAGAAAAGAATGAAGATTGAAGAAGCAAGAAACAGGGAGCTGAAGAAACGGGAGAAGATTTCTATGAAGAAAGCTCCGAGGATTAAGCAATTCAAATGTTCGCCCTGTGACATGTCTTTTCCTGATAAGGTAATTCAAATTATAATATTCAATCAGAACTATAAGATTATATTTTTTGTTAATTTAATTAGGATATCCACAACGCAGGCTTCGTCAGGTGGCTACAAATGCAAATCCGCAACATGCTTCGTCCAAAACAAACCAATGATGATATCCGCAACAGGCTTCGTCATTTTTTTTAAAATTTTCTTTTTTTTTAATATTCAATTCAATTCAATTTAATTCTAAATTTTTTTTCATGGTTTCGTGTTGGGTCGTCCCATTCGTTGTTCGTCAAATTCTTAAATTAGTTCTATTCTGCTTTCGTCACTCATTCTACATTGAAAGCCACCGACGATTGTGACGAATGTAGAATGGGTGACGAAAGCAGAATAGGACTAATTTAGGAACTTGACGAAAAACGAATGGGACGACCCAAGATGATACCTCATTCATGTAGGCCTAGCAACAAGCTCTTATGAATCGTAATTAATCTTAATCTAAATATTAGAGCAATTTATTGATGTTAATATTATTCCATAATAACATTGGATTTATTATACAGATCAAATTTAACTCTAAGAATTTCACAAAAGTATAGTCTTGTGAATATTTCTCACATCTCTAGCTACCACATGCTGCAGGCTGCAGCTCTGTTGCATAATTACCTGCCACCATTTGCATAATCTTCACTAAATAACCAGCAATGTTTGCCAGCAGTTCCATCAGATAAGAAGAAGCACTTCTCTTACTTTTGTCTCAGAATACTTCTGCAAAATCTAAAAGGGTATGAGTTCATGCAATCATGAGATCATGACATGGTTGTCTCATATTTTGGTCATGATATGTGATGTTTTGAACCAAAAAGTACCACATTGTCGGTTATCGAAAGGTTGATTGCAAATTAAAACTATATTGAAAAAGTGCCTTATTGACAACCGACCAACCCTTATGATTGAAAACGGCACATATAAATAATTCAACAACACATGAATCACATGATAGAATCCAATAAATACGTATGTTGCAGGACAAGTTAATGGAGCATCGTCGCGAGCGTCAATGCATGCGGCGCGCGTGCGAGCTATGCGGGCAACTGGTGCTGTCCATCACACAGCATATGCGGCACATTCACAAGCAGACAGTGCCGCATAAATGCAATACTTGCGGCAAGGAGTTCCCGATCATTGCGCGCCTTAAGAACCACATGTGAGTTGACATTGGATTGCCTCGAATAAATGATTATGACTATGATTATTATGACATGTTGGCTGCGAATATTTCTGTTTACTCTGTACAAGTTTGCTTCTAGATGATCATATTCAGTATGGTTCCCATTGGCCCCGTTAGCTAAGGCACAAGTTTCTATTATATCTTAGTCTTAAAGCAAATCAACAAAAGCGAAGGCAAGTTTTATATAAACCTCTAACCTGAAATATGGTTAGTTAAAGTGTAGTGTAGGGCTCTTATTATAATTTCCATTTTGTAAGATACTTAAGGCTTACTAGATGGTGCGAGAACTCGCATGCGAGTTTCATTACATTGCGGTATTTAATTGGTCGGCTGAATTGGACGCACAATTTTATTGGACGTAACCAACAGTCCTCAATGTAACTATTGTATTGTATTGTATTGTAGCTCGGGCGATTTTCCGCAACTCGACGTCTTGCGCCTATTTTGCGTGATAGGGGGTGGGCTAGTCTTGCCAGCCCAGCTCCTCGAGGAATCCTATCAAACCTTTGATGTTGAGTAGGACCTCGGGGAGGTCACTCGGGGATCCGAGATGTTTTGCCCTGTATGGGGCCAATCCGCTGCATTCCAACACCACGTGAGAGGCTGTTTCTTCTTCCTCCATGCATCCACGGCATAGGGGACTGTCTGTGACACCTGTTATAAAAAGATGTTTGTTAAAAAGTCCATGACCTGTTATGACACTGGTTACCATACTCAGTCGAACCTTTCCTAGTTGAAGGAGCGCCCTTGTGAGCTTACCGTTCATGCTAGGCATGGCCTGCTTGGCCTGTCTGCATCCAGTTTGGTTTAGCCAGTGTTCTGTGTGTAGTTTCCCTGTACGTGCCAGCAGCATTGAGCGTACCTTACTAAACGGTATCGGGAGGATCGGTTCCGGGCCTATCGCCCCCGCACCCGATCCTTGTCTGGCGAGCTCGTCCGCGGCGTCGTTACCTCGGGATCCACTGTGTCCTTTGATCCATTGTAAGGTGATCTTATTGTTCTGACATACCTCCATTAGTCGTTCGTGGCATTCGTGTATAAGTTTGGATGTGACTATATGGCTTTTTAGGGCCATTAAGACTGCTCTGCTGTCGGAGAGTATGCGGATGGAGGATCCTACTACCTTCCTTGCAGTGATGGCAGCCGCCGCGTTAATGATGCCCATGCACTCAGCCTGGAATACCGAGTTATGGGCTCCTAGCGGAGTGGTGATTGACATGTTCAGGTCTTCTGAAAAGGTTCCAGAGCCTGATCCGCTGTCTGTTTTGGACCCATCAGTGAAGATTCTCAGCTCCCGGGGATTGAGTCCTTCGTAGTTGTCGTCCTCAAATAATTGTATTTTGTACCTTTTGTCAAAGATGGCTTGTTTGTGAATTCGATCCGTGCCCGCCATGAGCACTGGAAATTCGCTGTATACTTTTTCCAGGCATGCTGTGTGAAGAGCTCCTGTGGTGTTAGACCATATATTGAGGGTTCGTAACCTTACCGCTGAGAGACTGGCCTCTTGTTGTATGTGTAGGTGCAGCGGTGAAAGGTTTAGCATGACCTCCATGGCTGCAGTCGGAGTGGACCTCGTGCAGCCAGTGGTGGCCGCGCATGCGAGCCTCTGGAGTCTTTGTAGCTTGTCTCGTACGTTGCCTAGGTTTGTTCTTGGCCACCAAACCAGAGCACCGTAGCACGTACGCACGCACCGTAGGGGGCGGATTATAGTCTTATAGAGCCAAAGGGTAATTTTCGGGTTGAGTCCCCACCTCTTACCAATCATCCTTCTGCACTGCCAGAAGACTACTCCCGCCTTGTCTATGCGTTTGTTGATGTGATTGTTCCAGTTGAGTTTACTGTCGAGCGTTAGCCCTAAGTACTTAACTTCGTCGGTCAGCTGTAGCTCAGTCTGGAAGAGTGTTGGTCTGGTAAAGTTGCCAAGTGCCCTTTTATTGGTGAACATTACCATTTCTGTTTTGGTGGGGTTAACTGATAGGTCAAAATCTCTACACCAGCGTTCTACGATCCGAAGAGCTGCCTGGGTGAGGTCGCATACTGTACTGGCAAATTTACCTGATATTAATATTGCCAGATCATCAGCGTAGCCTATTGTGTAGAAGTGTTCCTCGTTCAGTTTGGTTATGAGGTTGTTGACTACTAGGTTCCACAACAGAGGTGAGAGAACTCCCCCTTGAGGGCATCCCCGCACCGCCGCTACGGCCTGCGGTTCACCTACATACCTTATTGTCCTTTGATTTAGCATGTTCATGATCCACTTTATTAGTCCAGGTTCAGCGCCGTGGTTTTCCAAGGCGTTCCCTATACTGGAAAAGTGAGTCTTGTCAAAAGCGCCCTCTATGTCAATGAAAGTGCCGAGGCACATTTCTTTGCCGTGGATGGCTCTCTCAATGCGGCTTACAACCATGTGAAGAGCCGACTCCGTAGATTTACCTGAGCTGTACGCGTGCTGGTTGTTGTGCATCGGTATGTTCTTTAGCGCCCGGTCCCTCAGGTCCCTGTCGCACAGTTTTTCCAAAGTTTTCAGCAGGAATGATGTGAGACTGATGGGCCTAAAGGATTTGGCAGCTGTGTAGTCGTTCTTACCTGGTTTAGGTATGAATACCACATTCACATCTCTCCATCTCCTGGGCACGTACCCCCAGGCTAGGCAGGCTGCCATGATGTCGGTCAGGGTTTCCTGGATGAGTCCTAGACCCCACTGTAGGAGAGCGGGGAAGATCCCATCCGGACCAGCCGCCTTGAAGGGATGGAAGCTGTCTATGGCCCACCTGAGTTTCTCAGCCGTGACGACTCTGTGCGCCATTTGCCAGTTGTTGTCCGTTGTACTGTATTCCTCGTCCTGCTGATCTGCATCGGCGAGACTTACGCATCCTGGAAAGTGAGTTACCAGGAGAAGGCGTTGGGTCTCTGCAGGGCTAGATGTGTATGTGCCATCGGGTTTACGCAGTGAGCCCAATTGTGATTTGGGCTTGTGCGCTAAGGTTTTCCTCACCCGGTTGGCGTGGTCAAGTGTTTCAATGCTGCTGCAGAAGTTCCTCCATGACAGGGATCTCCAGTACCGCAATCTCTTTTTGTACCTGGCCTTGGCTTCGTAGTAGTTTTCCCAGTCCACCTCAGCCGTTGTGTTCATGGCCCTGTTGAAGAGTCTTCTTGTTTTCCCCCGGAGTCTCTCCAGTTCTGGGCCCCACCACTGGTGACCCTTTATGGCAGTCTTTGCCGGTGGTTTTAAGGGGCACGCCTTGTGGTAGCTGTCTACGAGGGTATCAGTTAAGATATTTACCTGCTGTTCTATCTGAGCCGGTTCCCGAAGGTCATCCCTCGGTGGAAGCCGGTCAAGGCTTTCCCCTAGGACCTTCCTAAAAGTGGCTCGGTCCATTTTCCTGGGATTCCTCCGGGCGGTTGGTGTGTCTCTAGATGCTAGTAGATTGAAGCGAATCCACCTATGGTCTGAGCAGGAGGCCTCCTGGGAGACGTGCCATCCCATAATTAGTTCACTGACCTCCTCCGAAGCCAGAGTCAGGTCGATAATCGTCCTGCATCGTTTGTTTACAAATGTTGGTTCAGCGCCTATATTTAGAATGTTTAGGTTAGTAGTCACAAGATATTCAACAAGTGTCTTACCTCTGTTGTTGCTGGTCTCCATTCCCCACAGTGGGTGGTGTGCGTTGGAGTCGGCCCCGATGATTATTGCGAGGCCTGATCTCTCGCAGTGGCTGACCAGTCGTTGTAGTTCGGCAGGCGGTGGCTCGTCCTCTCCAGGCATGTACGCCGAGGCAAGGACTAGGTCGCGACAGCCTGTTGGCAGTGGAACTTGTAGTTTACTTAATCGCACACAGGTCTCTGGAACAGAATTCAGTGAGTGGTTGTGCAATAATATTGTTAGTAGTTAGGATACATGCCCTAGGGACGGCATGTACCGTGGAGTAGTAGAGCTTACCTTTCGTGTCGGACAGCCCGCGTATGTATCCATTGCCCGCCCATGGTTCTTGTAGGAGGGCAACGGCTGTTGGCAAACCTGCCAGACAGCGTCTGAGTTGGGCCGTAGCGGCCACGCTGTGCTGGAGGTTTGCTTGGATGCAATGTAACTAAAATCACAGACGAGTTCGCGCGCCGTCTAAATAAGCCATTAAGCTTGTATTAGGTATCTATGATTTTCGTTGTATATTACTTTTGTTGTTCTGTCACTAAGTATTAAGACATAGAGTTAAACATGGATATATCGTGATCGTGACTACTTTGAAAAAAACTCGTATCCTGTTCTGTCAATCAAAAGAAAAATGTGGTAACTCTGTATGCATCCCATACAGAGTTACCACATTTTTCTTACGTTTACGTTTTAACTATGAGTAGCAGTTACGAGATTTTTCAAAGTAGCGACGATATCTGGGTATCGTTTTGCATTATCTCCCCACAAGGGATTCCATCCAACAAAATTCAGTACTTTTTTCTTCCAGGATGGTCCACACCGACACATTCAACTTCTTCTGCGACCTGTGCCCGTACAAATGCAAGCACAAGTACTACCTGGTGATGCACATGCGAACACACACCGGCGAGAAGCCGTATAAGTGCACGCAGTGCCCCGCCACCTTCGTCAACCCGTCTAACCTGAATAAGCACAAGCTCACGCACCAGGAGAAGCAGTTTAAGGTGACTAACATTAATTAATAAACTCAATAGAATCGTTTTTAGGGTTCCGTTGACAAAGGGTAAAAACAGGACTCTATTACTAAGCCTGCTGTCCATCTGTTCGTCTGTCTGTCTGTCACCAAGCTGTAGCTCTTGAACCGTGATAGCTAGGCAGTTGAAATTTTCACACATGATGTATTTCTGTTGTCGCTATAACAACAAATACACACTAAAAACAGAATAAAATTAATATTTAAGTGGGGCACAACAATCGTGATTTTTTTGCGTAGTGGTACGGAACCCTTCGTGGGCGAGTCCGACTCGCACTTGGCCGGTTTTTTATTATTATTTCGTTTCTTGGCGTGCCAGTGCCAAGCGTAAGGGGTAGATGGGTCAAATTTTTATTGCCATATTTGGCAAAGCATAGTAAGGTATAGGTATTTGGGTAATTTTAAATACTTCAGAATGTCAGGTAGATTCGAAAATCACCCAGAATTCCATCATAGTAAAGTCCATGTTTTGAATCACTTGATAATATGAAGTATTCAGAATCACCAAAATAGACCTTACTGCGTCATCATACATTAAATTGCGTCGTCGTACCTACTAGATAATAGAAGACTTGAGCTCACCACACATTGGCGCCCCCATAGCAATTTAGTATGTCAGCGATACCGCTCATTATAGTTGCGTCCACAAAGCAAAATCTACCGGTAGTTTATGGTCCTGCCGTGCTTAGCATAAGAGCAGTAACTCATTTTGAAATGTCATTCAATTGTATACTTTGTACTTGTACGATATGTAAAATTAGTTACTGCCATAGAGGTACAATAATATAGAGATGACACGGGGGAGGGGCCAAACGACCGAACGAGATGTACTTATGGAAATTTCAGTAGGAGTAGCAGAGAAAGCGGTATTATTGCTTGTCCTTGTCACAGTCTCACTTTTTGTTTGTTCCCCACCAAAAAATTTAGTATGGTTTATGGTGGGCAACAAGTAACCCGACCGAAGATTGTTTTTGGTATGTTGTCAGGAATGTTAAAACGTGTTTTTAATATTGTCGCTTTGCGTATGTTTTGTAATACTAGGTCTATGGTTACTGCCCTTATGCTAAGCGCGGCAGTATATGTGACCGCAGTTTACAAAGATTGAAGCACAAATGTAATCCATGTGATATTGTTTGTAGTGCATGATGTGCGAGAAGGCGTTCCGTACGAACGCGGCGCTGCGCGAGCACCACGAGGCGGCGCACATGAACATCAAGCACACCTGCAACTACTGCGGCCGGGAGTTCTGCTACAAGTGAGCCATGTTATATTGTTTGTAGTGCATGATGTGTGAGAAGGCGTTCCGTACGAACGCGGCGCTGCGCGAGCACCACGAGGCGGCGCACATGAACATCAAGCACACCTGCAACTACTGCGGCCGGGAGTTCTGCTACAAGTGAGCCATGTTATATTGTTTGTAGTGCATGATGTGTGAGAAGGCGTTCCGTACGAACGCGGCGCTGCGCGAGCACCACGAGGCGGCGCACATGAACATCAAGCACACTTGCAACTACTGCGGCCGGGAGTTCTGCTACAAGTGAGCCATGTTATATTGTTTGTAGTGCGTGATGTGCGAGAAGGCGTTCCGTACGAACGCGGCGCTGCGCGAGCACCACGAGGCGGCGCACATGAACATCAAGCACACCTGCAACTACTGCGGCCGGGAGTTCTGCTACAAGTGAGCCATTTACAGGGTTGCTATGTTACGGGCAACTTGATTAAGAGCCAACAGGAGTGGTCATTTCTCCATGCAAACGTACTCGACTGTTTCCTCCGTGGGTTTTGATGCTAGAGCAATGATTTTTTCAACACAGATTAATATTGTCAATATATGTGTCGGACCGTTTTGCTTTTATTGATATTTTTGTTTTTTAAGCCGCTAATTGACTATGCCGCAATGAGAGGCGGAGTATTCAAAACTGATATCAATTAGCCAAAAAAGCAAAACGGTCCGACACAGATAATTTCATAATCATTTAGATTTCCAAGTTTGGTTAGGATTGGTTAAGTTTTGGAGGAGGAAACAGTCGAGTACGAAACATCGATTTTTGAGATTTACGCACTAGTTTTAGGAGCCGCTTCCGTTAGCTACGCCTAAAAAATTTAAAACGCAGCTCCTGTTTCGTCTTAACAGGGCAGTATAACCGGTCATTATGAATAATGACCAAGAAGAGCGTCAGGCAAAGTGGGTTTCTTGCATTATACATACAGGCCGGGCATTATTCTAAGTGACCGGACTTATTAAGTTGCCCGTAACAGCTACATTTATCCGGTCGCCGGACACATTCTGCTGAGAAGGATAGCTCGCCTACCAACAACATATGTAGTATGAAACCTAGACATTTTGGTAGGTACATTCCGTTACATCATGCAGCAAAAAATCACGCGACTCTAAATTTATGAATTACGAGAGTGGACTGCTACCTATAGTTCGTTTTTTTAGCATCAGAAATAAGATAAACAATCTTGATGTGACTTTTAATTGAAAAACACATTTTAAAAATAAGTCACGGAAAAATATGTAATAATTATGAATCCAATACGATCATTTATATTCTTCTGCTTTCATAAGTAATAGTTACTGATTTTTAAAAAGCGTTTTTCAATTAAAAGACATTGCAAGATCGCTTACCTTCTTTCAAGTTCTTTCTAATGCTAAAACAAGACCGAAGTGATCCCATAAGTGTTCCGTAAACAATGTTTTGTACGGAACACTAAAAAAAACGAACTATAGTCCCACGGGAGTTTAGTTTAAAGTTGTTTAATAATCATGTTTAAATACCATCACCAAAATTTTGCTTTTTCGTGTCAACAATAAATGTACATCAGTTTTATTTCAAATAACACTAAGCCCCTCGTCCACTAAAATAACTATAAAGTGAATACATATCCTTACTTTTTATACTGTTCGAATTAAAAACCGGCGAGTTGTCGAATAAAACAGCGCTTCTTTGTGTCGGCGCGGCTGAAATTGCAATGCTTTCAAATCCTCAGAGCTCTCAGCAAACAAAGTGGTTTCATTAAAAAGGCTTTAAGAAAGTCCCTCTATTTTGTATGAGCTAAGAATTTTGCTAATGCTAATATTTAACAACCGGTGTAAGTACCTACACAAGAACACAGTAAACAGGAGCGAATACCTACAACATATTTTTTTATTGACATATCTTAGCGCGCTAATTATTTTTTTGTTGTTCAGATCGGATCTCCGCAAGCACGAGATACGCAACCACAACCGCACCAAACGAGACTACATCGGGGGCGAGCCCTCCTACAAGCAGGTCGAGCGCATGCAGAAGATACAAGAAAGTGCTGACGAGATCGGACAATGGCGGCCGGAAATCGTGGCCCAACCCACCACGATCGTGCAGGCCACTTACATAGACCCGGCCACGGAGCTACAGAACAATCATCACTTGTACTTCGCCGATGTCACTGGGATGATACAACAGCAGCCTACTATGGGTAAGTTACAAATCGATCGACCGCATACAGAAGACTCTGACCCTATGGTGGCCCAACCCATCACGATCGTGCAGGCCACTTACATAGACCCGGCCACGGAGCTACAGAACAATCATCAGTTGTACTTCGCCGATGTCACTGGGATGATACAACAGCAGCCTACTATGGGTAAGTTACATATCGATCGATCGCATGCAGAAGACACTGACCCTATGGTGGTCCAACCCACCACGATCGTGCAGGCCACTTACATAGACCCGGCCACGGAGCTACAGAACAATCATGACTTGTACTTCGCCGATGTCACTGGGATGATACAACAGCAGCCTACTATGGGTAAGTTGCAAGCAAGCCGAACGCCTGCAGAAGTGTCACGAAGGCGCTTACGACATTGCTCAATGGCGGCCTAAAAATATCGTATTAATTACCACAGAATAAATAATAGTACAAGGTACAGAAGACTCACTCTCTAACAAAACGCGCTTGTTACGACCAGCACAGATATGGCCGCTAGGTGGCGAGAGCGCCACGCGTGGCTTATGGCTTTCTCCAAAATTGGGGAGGAACGGATGTACTTTTAGCTACCTGTAGCAAAGCGACGAAATCGCGGATTGAGGCACGCCTGGTATTACAACCATACACACCCACGTTCGACGGACGACGGAATCCACAACAAGTATTACAAGAAGTTCAATCGCATGTTAGTAGTTTCACTGGCTCACTCAGCAAATAATACATAAAATAAACTAGCGACCCGCCTCGGCTTCGCTCGTGTAAACGTTAAAAGATTATTTACTTAAACCTTCCTTCAAGAAATTTACAGGTGAAAACCGCATGAAAATCCGTTCAGTTTTTTAGTTTATTGCAAACATACAAACAGAAAGACTCGGCGGGGACTTAGTTTTATAAGATGTAAGATAAATCTATACTTTGTATAAAATTGTAAGTCTTTACCCACGCATTTGAAAGTAAGTCCATAATATATATTCATATTTAATGTTTGTTTCAGTGCAACAACAAACAGTACAGCTGGCCTTGTAAGTATACAGCATACTTTGTAACTGGTTATACCTATAATAATTATTTATAAAATATTCTAAACTGACTTCTTCTTTTCAGGCCTGACTTGGAAATGAAAAAGGATGAAGTGAAAATATATGAAGCACAAGGAATGGCATACTACTAGTAACAACTTTATATATATAGTGAAATTAATATTAGTCTAATTAGCCGTAGTGTAGAAGAAATACCCAATATTTAACCTTTTCATCGCCATTTTATTTACTTTTGTATTGATTTTAATGAATATGATTGATTATTTAATACGAGTATTGTATTATGTAATTTATGTAGTTAATAAACTTAGAATTTGTATAAATAGATTGTTTTATTTAATCCAAACATACAATGCTCAAAATGTATTAGAAGTGTAGTTTGTGAACTGTATTTAGACATGATTGAGTTAAATATAACTTAAATTCAATTTATCCGTAGATACTAATAAGGGGTTGTGCACAAATCACGCGAGGTATTTTTGGCTACTTTTTGACCCCCCCTCCCCCTTGGTGATATTTGGTGAGGTTTTTGGCTACCCCCCTCCCCCCACGCAACCTCACGTGTATTTTTTCATTCGACCTAATTTTAAGATAAATAGTGTTGTATTTAGAAAATATTGTTTATTTTTCTATTTTCGTTAAATACATTCGCTAGGTATTTTGAAACGCAGAGTGAAGATTTATGTTTAACGAAACCGAGAAAAGGTATTTACTCATGTGGTTGGTTTTTTTCTTAGTTTTATTTACTGTAGAAAAATACACGTGAGGTTTCCTTATACCCCCCTCCCCCAACGTGATCTATCGTGAGTTTTTCGTGACCCCCTCGAACCTCGCGTGATTTGTGCACGACCCCTAACATACGTACGTACGTAACGTAGGAAATGATAGCAGATACCTTAAAGATGTACCTCAATTGTTCCTTATAAACAATGTCTAAGGACCGACAAAAAAAGAGCCAAGGAAAGCAAAGTAAGTTACTTATCCCTTAATTTAGCTCCAGATATTGAAATTCTCGTTGACGTTTCCGGCGACGAGCGAACTTCTTTTGACGTTCTCTTTGCACATGAGCAATTTCGCTGGGGCCAGTCATGCGATCCGATTTATGATATATGATCTCTTTATATTAAATTCCTATTTCTTTGTTGGTAGGTATTCATTTAACAAATGACAATTTTATGGTTAATGAAATGCTAAATATTCTCAAACCGTTAGGTTGCACCATATAACAGGGTGATTAATGCTTTTGGCATTATGGCCAATCCTTACCGCTTCGTAGTGGAGCGTAATCTCTCTCTAAGCAGCGTAAACGATTGGCACCATGTGTACGGTGAGTAGGCACATGACGTGTTGGGTATTAGGGTCAACACGTCATGTGACATTTAGGTGACATTTAATAAATAGAAAATATATTTAATAAAATAAACAATAATTCTAAGTACATTTCATAAAGGTCACCTAAATGCCACTCACGTAGGCCACTAGTATATAAGCACCAATTTACTCAATAAAGGAGTTCAGTATTCAGCAGACTTTCATAGTATTATTTGCTACCCGAACGCTCCACATTACATGGCGACCCTGCCAGTGGAACTGCTCAGCAGTTCTGGTATCACCACCTTCCGAATCGTCTAAGTTGCGCCGTCCAGCCATCTAGCCAGCCAGCCAGCCACCCAGTCAACCAGCAAGCCAGCTATCCAGCACCACTAAACACAGCACTAGACCCTGAGCAACTATGGAACCGAGCACAGCTTCAGCCCAGTGCAATACGATCACAGTAACAATAACGGTAAATACTCAAGGACAACCAACGAGAACAGCAAGATGGACAAGGAATCAGCCACATACCCGCCGTCGATCCCAACCGCCAACCCTGCCAGTACAGCGTACGACTCAGCACACTCAGCAACACCACCAAGCCACGTCAAGGAAGAAGAATAAGGGGCAAGTCTGTGGCCATGAGTAAGCCCATTCATAATAAAAAAAAAAAAACAAAAAGCCACACGCCACATTCAAGAAGACCAGGAGGAAGACTGGACGAAGGTACCAACATCAGACTAAATAGCCTTCTTTACACATTTTTTTTCTTTACCCTCTATCTAAATTTATCATTAAGTATCTATTAAATCTAATCTGTAATCGTAATAATGTATAAACTATTCTTTAAACATGCAGATACAACTGCGAGTGATATTCCAAATTCTGCTATCTATTAATTTATTAATTATAATTAATTTACGATTACTACTTGATGACGAAAAACAAAACATGAGTATATGTTAAAAAAAAAATATATATATATTCACCAGTTAACCACAAGTAATTAATTTTAAAGTAAAAAAAAAATGTTTTTTTTTTCTCTGTAAAAAAATGGTTATGTATGTATGTACATATAGATAAAATTAAAAAAAAAAAAAAAAAATTAAAATAAAACGAGTAATAAAACATACATATAGATAAAATTAAATATCAACAACTTATTAAAATAAACCAAGTAATAAAACAAAAACATTTTCTAATATCCATCAATAATTTCAACCAGTGCATCATTCATTAATTAAAACAAATAAACAAAAATTTAAACAAACAATACACATATAACGCGTCGCAGGGTTAGCTCAAAAAACTTTACACAATCAGCAACATTAAATATCAAACACGGGGGTGCATTCCATTATTCCCATCTTTGCAATTAACGTATATTATATATTTTAAAGACTATAAAAGAAATATAAAAAAAACACCCGTTACTAACAATAACACTAACATTAACATCATAATATCATTATTTAGCTTCGTTAAAAACAAAACAACCCACTAACCCCACTAACCAACCACCTCCCACCACTAACACTAACAAACTAACCTAACATTTCAAAAACCTACTAACCCACTACTACCCACCACTTACCCTAACAAACTAACCTAACATTTCAAAACCCCACTAACCCACTAATAGCCAACACTAACACTAACAAACTAACCTAACATCTCAAAACAAAACCTATTTCCCAACATAAAGACAAAACCACTAACAAACAAACCTAACAGTAACTTTGACTAACTGACAAACACTAGAATCTACTATTCCACACATTAAACAACATCACTTATGGTCTATTCAAATTATTATCCAATTTAACGTTCAAAAATTTAGCTTTCACACCATTTGGTTTTCAGTAGGTAACATATTTAATACATTTTTGCAAATGCCCTCTTAAAAAATTTAAAAAAAAAACCTAATCAAATCATTTCACTATTGCAATTTTATTAACCAAACAAACTTTTATTGGTAAAATAGAAGTATTTTACATGTCAACAATTTATTCCTAAATACAAAACACATTAATATTTTATACATGAAAACATTGCTTACACAGAATATCATTATTATATTAGGACTAATCATTTCAACTTATAATAATTTCAATATATTATAAAAAATTCATATATTTAAATAATTTTATTTTATATATTTTAATACCTTTAATGCGATTTATAATCTATTTCTTTTTAAATTATTATTACTATCCACTCAATTTAAAAATTTGACATCATTTTTTTTTTAATTAACAGTATAGCTTATTACTATGACATGTCATGGTTATCGTCAATCAAAATGTATAGCCAATCTGAGTAATTTTTTTTTCCTAAAGTAAATAAATAACATTCTTACATTAACTTACATTTATATATCAATATTATTCAAGCCACGAATCTACTACTTAACTAATTAATTATTGCATAAAAATAAGAAAATACCATCGGCCACTCACCACTCTCATATCCTTATAATATTCAAATATAAAGAATAATACAAAAATTAAATTAGATCATTAATATTCACATCTAAATAATTGCCAATAACAACAAAACATACAAAGTAACACATAACAACACTAAATACTAATCTATTTAAAAATACGATTGATGGAATGCACCAGCCTTGTGAAGGCCGCGTCACGCGTACTCGATACGGATGCAACACATGCTATGTCATCTTAAATTTCGAGTACATAAATTAAGGAAAAAAAAAAGCAATAAACAGTTCATACATTTGACGCATTATTAGAGTTTTAAACTAAAAAATTATTCACAACATATGATATAAAAATTATGGCATCAATTAGGTAATACGAGTAGGTATAAAATAAATATAATGAAAGACAAATAAACAAAATAAAAGGGAAGGAAACATCTAAACATCACATTGAAAGAGCTAAATCAGATAAGTGTTGCAACCAACAATTAGCCTGATCAACTAAAAGTTATTGTGACTCTTATATGCTTTAAGTTTTCAAAGTGATGATTTCCTTTCAAAACGGGGTAGCTCGTGGAAATAAATAATGTAAGCAAGGTACACCAGGATACAACCAGGCAATAACCCTTGAAACCTAAACAATTCGAGCGAGCTCTCAATTGCAGCGGTCCTTGGGCACACGGAAAGGTTTTTTGTTGTTCCGATGTGTGAAAACAACTGTCTGGCAATGCATATTACGCGTAATATGTATCAGCGCGCTATAATAAATAATAAATTTTTGTATCCTTAATAAATATGTTGTATGTAAAAAAGGTCGGCCGACCGAGAGCGCTATTGAAAGGCGCTGTGTACTTTTTAAAAGACAGGTGACAGGTATCACAAAGTCAGCTTACATTATTAGGTCACAATGCAGACATTACAAAATGGCTCATTGGCGATCAATTCCTACAATAATAAACAAATTTTCCACAAATCACGAGCAAACTAAATTCTAAAAAAAATAAAATAATAATAAATGAAACCCCCAGGGAAAATAATAGACACTATAACACAGAAAAACATTTTTTTTTACAAGCACTGAATCCTTGAGACATCATGATACGGTCGAGTTACCTAGCATGAAGGTCCTTGGACACATAGTATGTTTATTAATATATATATATATACCTATATACATACAAATATCAAATATAGCATTATACTCAATAAATAAATAAAATCAACTATAAATCAAAATAGAAAAGAAAATAATTAATTAATACAATAGATGATATACTAAATATATTTATGAATAAAACTAAATTAAGACAAATAACATTAATTATAAAAAAAACGTAATACCAACATTAAATAAATACCTACAATTGATAATACAGTGATAATAATAAACAAATCAATTAAAAAAAAAAACGAACTTAATTAAAATAAGTTAAATTAATGCAAAAAAATCATACGTGTAAAATATAAATACAATACAAATACACTTTGTATTGTGTCCATAATATGTATAATAATAAGTTAATGAGCAGTTTACTTGTCAAAGAGAATTCTCAAAGATACCTAACAACCTATTTGCCATACCTATAATAGGTCAATGTATAAAAAAAAAAAACAAACAAACAAAATAAATAAAATAATACAAATAATAAAATAATAAAGTATTATATTATACTACAATACGAGTTTTTCGTCATCAATGTAGAAAAATCATTTTTAACCACATAGTCATTAATGTTATTATTACCCAATGTATAAAAGAGCCATATACTATTATTTAAAATCAGTGAACAAATATTAGCATTAAGTAAGAACAGATTGTAAAAAAAAAACCCCCCAGTCATACAGCACTAAAATAAAACAACACACATATTAATGCAACCATTACATAGTCAATGACATATTATAAAAATTATATATCAAATTCTCAAATTATTATATTTTTCGGCATCTAAAAATATCAATTTACACTAAACCGTAATTTTATATAACAAATAAGACCCAATTTATAATTTTAACCCTTATTCCCTAGAACTTAAGTATAGATCGCAAAAGTCCCAGGAGGACGCTAGACATAATTTAATTAAGACAAAACAAGTTAATAAACAAAAATATACAAAAAACAAAAAAAAAATATATAAAAAAAAAACATTCATGTAACTATAACGTAGGAGACTTAATATTAAAAAAAAAAGGAAGATAGAGATAACATGAACCCAGTATACACGGAACCCTACACAGTAGCACAACACCAAGGTCAAACATTAAAATTATTAGTATCAGGAAAAGAAAACATTGCACACCAAAACAGAACAAAGCACTAAGTATTACCATTAAAACTCACCTCTTCGGCACACCAGACACGAGAAACACATACACACACAAACACACAAGTCAAATTACGCAAGTAAACGTAATTGCAAGTTCCATGATCGACACAAATCCGCGAAGTAAGCGACAGAACTGATCTAATAATCTAACAATCCACATTTCTTATTCTACAAAATGCAATTTAAAACCGATCACATTTAAACTTACCAAGCCGACAGAATCCATAAAAGGATCTCCATCTTCCTTATTAGAACATAAGAAAGCAAGCAACGCATTGTTTACAGTATTATATCTAATGTCACATAGGAATAATTGTAAGACACATACTAAATGTCAATACCGCACTTTTAGCTATAAGATAAATATAGTCATGTAACCTTTTAGGATAATTAATAGCAGAATAAGCAAAATAATAAACAACGACACCAAGGTGTTTATTGTAATTAAATAGCAAAGTAAAAATACGTAACGGGAAGTGAAAAGCAAGTATTGTAATTACATTTAGAATATAAAGTAGATAATTTTAAGAACCTATTAATCTGTCATATGTTAACCAATTTTTTATTTTTTATTTATTATATGTTAAGTGAAATATTTCCAACATTGTAAACCTTTAATTGTTTAAACCGTAATTTATCTTTAATCAACTTATTAAAATGATCCGTTAAATTATTTTATTTAACAATAGATACCTAATTAAAATCATATTCTAATTAATACTTAAAATAACCTTGCTTGTTTCTTTTTTTTTAAAGGTAGCTTTAGTGTCTTTATTTGTATGTGCATATACGTTTTGTTTTAGATTGTAAGGTTGGCATGTATTGGAATATTTTGAAATTAATGTCTTAGATTAAGTTATTATGTACACTGAAATTACGACAAAAATATATTGTAACCTATTTTTGTCTCAAAAAAAAAACGGGGAAGGTGTACGGTGAGTAGGCACATGACGTGTTGGGTATTAGGGTCAACACGTCATGTGACATTTAGGTGACATTTAATAAATAGAAAATATATTTAATAAAATAAACAATAATTCTAAGTACATTTCATAAAGGTCACCTAAATGCCACTCACGTAGGCCACTAGTATATAAGCACCAATTTACTCAATAAAGGAGTTCAGTATTCAGCAGACTTTCATAGTATTATTTGCTACCCGAACGCTCCACATTACACATGGCTACGCACCTAGTTATGGTCAATTTATAACTGCCAATTTTTTTTACGTTACTTTAACTACAGTGGACAGAAGTGTTTTAATCCAAGAAAAATAATCAGAAAAAGCAATTTGTCAAGGCCATATATTTTCCTCATTATCATTCGTCGACTGTTACTTGTTCTCGTACCTAATAGAGGCAGCTGGCCCGCGGCAGGTTAATTAAAAACTCCGACTCGCATTTGTCACTGTAAAGACCCATTTAAGGCTTTCTTTGTAGTTAACATTTGAAGATGTACCTATGTAGGTATACTTAAGTAAAAAGTGATTGATGCGAATTCTTAGTAGTTTTTGATCTGCGTCTGTACATACCATTATTTACCATATTTTCATAACGAAATGTATCCAAGATAATATTAGTAGTCCTGTCGAGTCAGCGGCGCACAAAGCTAGGACTGATGTCACATCTCTCGTGGGACGCCGCTAACCCATTTCTCTCACTGTTCCATTATTACCTACCCCGATAACGGCCGTTGAAACCGAAAGGAAACTTAGGAATAATAATAATATGTAATAGGGTACTGTTTCAATGTTCTTTATAGAATTGTGTGAACAATGCGATTTTGTACTCGTACCTAATATTTATATAAGTAGGTATAAAGGAAGGTACCTAATGGGTGAGAAATTAACGTCTCATGTTACGGGATTATCAATTTCCCAGAAAAGTGATTGGAAATATAAAATGGCACTAATTACCTATCGCTTCGACGGAGTTAATCACAGTTCATTTCCTCAGTAAATCACTAGGGGTTTTCTTACTATCACAGCCTTTTATTACTTGTCCTGTTCATTTAAAACAGCAAAAAAATCAGATAATTCGGAACGAATTTACCTAGTATATTAACTTAAATCGTTTCTAAGTCTCAGCTCAACCGAAAGATCTCAGCCGACGCTTGGAGATCCATTACAGAGGGTCATTTTTACGACATGTCGCCTTTAGTGCTACCGAGTATTTTACACCGTAACCCTTTTATCACAAGACTGACATAAAGTTTATGAGGCTATTCGTTGCTCAAGTACCAATTCACGGGCCTATCGCCTATTACGTTCTCCAATCCTCCTTTTGCCCAAAATTACTAATCAAACGAACCCAAGGCATGAAAAACGTATGCAATAAAAGGGACCTTTCCGTTCTGTTATCGCTTGATATTAATGGAGGTAAATTGGACCTTTCATGGTTTCGTTGTAAAAGTTGAATTTTTGCGCTTCGCTGGGGCATTATACATCCAGGTAAAGTCTGTGGAGAATGCGTTCAATGTCAGAAATGGTTGCAAGTTGTTGCTACCCTCAAGTTTTTATGAAAATAAAAACAGATAGATATGCCAAATTAAACATTTTGACTCCATATAATATAACCACCCACGCCACGCCGTTTTGTCGTCTAAATAGTGTTTAGTTTTAAGTTTATAAAATACATATGTATGTTAGTCTGTAAGGTATTTGTAATATGGGCCTTGTTGCCTGAATTAAATATCTAAATAAAAAAAAATATATATCTTGCCTTGAACCTATTTCAATAAAATGAACAGCGCAGTTACAAGTATGTAGGTACAAAGTGACGTTTACCCATCTGAATGCGCTCTCAGTTGTGTGTGTTTACAGACAGTCACGTATACGTGAATGGGAAACTATGGACAGGCTCATAAAAGTATCTCGAACATGGGAGAAAGCACAAGGACATCGCAAAACGTCGTCGCCGTTATCTAACGGGGAATGGAAAAAGTTGGTGAAATATATTTATAGCGAGATTAGATAACCTAGAGTTAGAGGCCTCCTTTTTCAACAATTGATATGACTCATCATTTGATACGTCGTTGTTATCGGCACCAATCAGGGCTGGTTGGTGCCATGGGGAAACACGCGGATGGAACTATAAATACCGGAGAAAGAAAACTCATCTATACAGTCCTGAGAAGACTAATATGCAATCAGAAGCCGTCTCATTAGGCATTTCGTTTGATTTTGAAACGCATGATGACACGACTCAAGGTCGTATCAAAACACGAAGAAAACTATAATCAAATTGTTGAAACAGAATCGGCCTTCGTTCCTCTGTCTATTGTGATGGTTACCGAGCGCGTCACTTCAGATTATGATTAATCGGCGAGATTTTCTATTAGGCACGGATAAAGTGTTAAGAGTGGTAAAGTGGTATCCACTAGCGTAACAACAGACGGACGTTTGCGTTAGCGGTTAGTGGATTTTATAAGATTTGTGCGTTTTTGTGCGATTTGTGCGATTATGACATAAATGAGTATTATTTAGACATTTATTTTATTAAATAAATCTCATTTATTCACATGGTTCTATCGCTCTTTATACACGGTGTAACATGAGGAAACCGAATAACTTTAACTGCGTATTCCTGATCATATTTAGAGACAAAAATGTCCTATAAACTTTTTTGAAATTCGCCTAGTTTTAGAGATAATATTAATTTAAAAATAAAACAAGTTTTAGTTGTTACATAGTGTAAAAGGCCTTTTTGATCGTGATGTTGCTGCTTTGGGACGTAGTCTAAATATCCTTATTGATAGATGTCAAAAAGTGACAAGTAACACTTTGCAAAAAGTAGGTTTTACGAAAAAAAAAAATTTAAAAATCAATTTTAAATGACATGTTTACCAATAACATTTATTAATATATACATTAAACAAATTTAAAAACAAAAAAATATTTTGTTTTTTGTCGAAATTGACCTAAACTCATATTACATTTTTTCCTTCTTGTGACCTCAGAAATGCGTAGTTAAAATTATTCGGTTTCCTCATGTTACACCGTGTATACACATTATTTGTACTTATTCTACAAAAATATTTGTATAAAAATTGTACCTTCTTTACGTAAACGAGGCAAAAAACCTGTGCAATCTTTACAAAAATTAAACCGTGTGGAAAATCCTCCAAAAACATAATGAGAGTTAACAATTTTCTCGTTTCTCTAACAACCGTTGCGCTTTCCTCCTACAATTACCATAATCCCCTTTGGCTAAAGTTAACACGAGTGTCATGGCCAACTGAAATAAAAACAAAAGATAAAATCTTTTCATCAAAATGGCGGGCAACAGTAAATTGCATTAGAGGCGCACAGTCGAGTTGTAGACGTTTTCAAAACGTGATTGTACTCGTAACAGTCGTAATAAAAACAGACGTATGGGATATAATACAGTAAAATTATACATTTTGCGTTTGCGTCAAATCCGGTAGTTCTGATTTTTTGCAGGCTTGTTTATGATGTTGGCCCAATGAATAATCCAAGTTTGTGACCTCGAGCACCGAACGCAACTTTGTCAAAAATCGAATATACCGCAATTTTTATAGATTTGGGCGATTATAACCCTAAAGTACTAGTTTTTGGTAGTAACTTCCTAGGGCGTTTTTAAAGTAGACTAAATTTGCCACAATAAGACACTAGAATTGTCTCTGTACATCTAATATTTCCCGAGATAAAGTATTTCATAATTTTATAATTTTACATCAGTTCTTAGCTATAATAAAAGGGTTAGGTAGGTAATTTATATGGAATTCATCACCGGCACGTTCTACAAAATATTTATTTTCCATAAAAAAATGTATGAGTGCCTATTTTGAAAAAAAAAATTACTTATGGAAAATAAATATTTTGTAGATCGTGGTGGTGATGAATTCCATATAAATTACCTACCTAACCCATAAATTATACCTAAGAACTGATGTAAAATTATAAAATTTTGAAAGGCTTTATCTCGAAAAATATTAGATGTACAGAGACAATTCTAGTGTCTTATTGTATCAAATTTAGTCTACTTTAAAAACGCCCTAGGAATTTACTACCAAAAACTAGTACTTTAGGGTTATAGTTTAGTTTAGTTTAGTTTAGTTTATTTATCACAATATACAATTTTCATACAGGTAAAATATACATACATTTCATCTTGTACTACTTGTCGTATGATGATCGTTTTTTAGAATAATAATAAGAATTATAACCGAACATCAAAATATAAAATTAGTACATAACAAATCAAAACAATGCAAATAGAAATAAAATAAACGTCAAAATGTCACAATAGAAAAATATTTAAAAATAAAACAATGTCAATGGAATAATTAAATCAGTTTCAGTACTACAAAGTACAGATCATAGAAAATGATGTCAATAAGAAAATTAAGAACAAATACTTAGTCTAAAAAAATAACATAATAAAAACAATTATTAAATATATCTAGTACTGTATAGTACGCATCAATATCAACTAACTAATTATGTTCAATATTTATTTAATTATTTGTATATATTGTTTTACTGAGTAAAGTTCCTTTTCCAACAAAAGGCTCTTCAGTCTGCGTCTAAACGTTTCCTCATTAGTCTCCTTTTTCAAGTCGACAGGTAGGTGTTCATAGTATGTCGGCCCTATGACTCGTGCATTTTTTGCTTGCAGTACTGTGCGACGCGGCACTGTCCGGAGTTTACCCGTACTACGTAGGCACTTACCTATCACTTCCACTCTCTTATACTGTCCTAGGTTTCTCCGCGTGTACATAATTACCTCGAAATGATACTGAGAGTAGTGTGTCATTATTTGGTGTTCAGAAAACAAGGTTTTGCATGACTGTCTCTGATTAAGACCGAGCATTGTCCGCAACGCCCGTTTTTGCATACGTAACACTCTCTCAGCATCAGTTGAGTTGCCCCACAGAATCACACCATAAGTCATAAGCGAGTGGAAATGGGAGAAGTATGCTTGCCTCAGCGCATCACGGGAAATCAACGGCTTTAGTTTACGTAGTGCGAACACTGCACTACCAAGCCTGTCGCACAGCGAGTCTACATGGTATTTCCAATTTAAAGTAGGGTCTAGCGTGAAACCTAGGAACCTACACTTGTCACTCATCGGTATTGGACACTGAATGTTCACGCCTGAGACGCACCTGCCAGAGAACAGCATTACGTTTGATTTGTTCATGTTGAGTATCAAACCATTTGTCGAAAACCACGATTTTTTAAATTTGATACAATAAGACACTAGAATTGTCTCTGTACATCTAATATTTTTCGAGATAAAGCCTTTCAAAATTTTATAATTTTTACAGTATTCAATAAAAATATTTCATAAGTAAGGGGACTTTATTATTAAAGTACCTACACGAATGACAAAAAACCGGGCAAGTGCGAGTCGGACTCGCGCACGAAGGGTTCCGTACCATAATGCAAAAAAAAAAGCAAAATGAAAACGGTCACCCATCCAAGTACTGACCACTCCCGACGTTGCTTAACTTTGGTCAAGAATCACGGTTGTTGTATGGGAGCCCCATTTAAATCTTTATTTTATTCTGTTTTTAGTATTTGTTGTTATAGCGGCAACAGAAATACATCATCTGTGAAAATTTCAACTGTCTAGCTATCACGGTTCGTGAGATACAGCCTGGTGACAGACGGACGGACGGACGGACGGACGGACGGACGGACAGCGAAGTCTTAGTAATAGGGTCCCGTTTTACCCTTTGGGTACGGAACCCTAAAAATTATAGTCACATGCGTCCAGACAAAAAGGCAGGATTTTTTAGTCATTAGATGATAAAAACAGAATTTAAGTCATAAATAAATAACCGAAAATAACCGTTACCGGTTATTCAAATTTCTAATATTCGGTTACAACCGAATATTTCGGTTACGGTTATAACCGATTTGAATTCCCTACTAGGTATATCAGTGTTGTTTGATGTTTAAAATAAAACTTGCACGGCGTGGGCTATCAAAATCGCTGCACACTTTTCTTGGTCTAACTCTATAAGCTAAACCAGTACACTGTATTTTGTGAATTAGATACCCTTACGTTATATAAACCATTTATCGAGCAAATTAGGCACTACTTTACCTAGGTTACCTGTGTTAAAGTGACATCTTTGTTAGTTATTATTAAACTTAACTTCGCCAACTTAAAACTGAAGGTCTAGGTAGATATTTCTTCGGCGTCCGGAACACATAAGCAACCCAAGCAGATTCCATTTCCGCCCACGGAAATCGTTACGTTCCACGTCTTTGCAAATATTTCGTTCCGGAAAATCACAACTTAAAGCTGCCGAGTGCAAATAAAATAAAGCAAGCCAGTGGCAGTCGGTTTATCTAATTTAATATTGAGGAGGTTCATTCAATTTTCTTGCTCGAACTCCGTTGATATTGCTGTTTACAGAACTCGCCAAAATTTCTGAGAATGTATATTATTGTGTATAGGGTGCACGGTTATTTTTTATAACAAACCGAGTCGGCAGTGCAGGCAGTTAGTTACTTAACATAGTTATTCGGGGAAAAATAGACAATTTTTAATGCCGCGCGCGCAGATTTTTTATTACCTACTATTATTTAGCGGTACTCTATAAAAGTTTAACCAACCGCTCCAAACATTCCTGTGTTAGTTATAATCACGCCTGAAGTCTGAAACGGATTTTATCGCCACCAACCAACTCAAGTGATCCCAAACAATGCTTGACCGGATGCCTATAAAGGGAACCCTCTTCAGAATATTTCGATTTCGTGTCAAGGGACCCCGGTTGTACGGATTACAGAGAAAAGCTGGCACAATATAAACAAACGAACAAAAAGAACGATTTCCCAACACGTACAATTCCAGTTTATATTTTTTTGTAATTTTTACATAGCTTGGGTACGATGACAGCTGTTATGATTATTATAGTATGAAATTTGCTAGTCGATTACCACATGTAAGTTTTACATATATATATTTTGAGATTGAATTAAGAACGAGTCAGAGAGAGTCAAAATTAATGAGTTTTTCATATTACTCGCTTCAAAACAAATATTTAACGCATATATTTTTCCACATTACCTACTTATAACTTGATTCCGCATATTGATGTTTATTTTGGTACGGAACGAACCAATATTTATAATAAAATATATAAACCTTCTCTAAAAGTGCGTACCGCTTGCGTAGAATTTTGATAAAGTCATTTTTATGTGTGTTTATAACATAACTGACTTTTATTCAGCTAAGTACCCATAACCGGCTTAACCGTGTAACTTTAGCACAAGGCAAAGTTGAATTATGTAAGGATACAAAACAAATTAATTTCCATCATTGCTTGAGTAGACCCATCGTAAATCTGTTTAAAAGGGTTTCTTCCTAAACTGGTCAAGTGCGAGTTGGATTCACGTCTTAATTCCTAATTTAAGTTTTTGTTGTTCAGAAAAGAAAATTGAGAAATTTTAAACTATAACGATTCTTGAGATAGAGCCCCTGGGTCCTGAGGCGCTACCGCGAAAACCGAAATTCGCAAATTGCGGGGATCTTTCTCTTTTACTCCAATGAAGGCGTAATTAGAGTGACAGAGAAAACTGCCCGCAATTTGCGAACTTCGATTTTCACGGTTATAGGCCAGATTGTCATTGTTCCGGTAGGGAACACTAAAAAGTAAAAGCGGCCAAGTGCGAGTCGGACTCGCCCATGAAGGGTTCCGTAACAGCAAAGCAAGTAACATAATAAAATTGCGGTTTACGATTTATGACGTATTAAAAAACTACTTACTAGATCTCGTTCAAACCAATTTTCGGTGGATGTTTGCATGGTAATGTACATCATATATTTTTTTCAGTTTTATCATTCTCTTATTTTAGAAATGACGACATGACGGATCCATAAGGGTTCCGTTTTTTGCCATTTGGCTACGGAACCCTAAAAAGGTGTAATTATTATAAAAGGAGAACATTTCTCCCAAAAAGATTAGTTTAAACAATGACCGCGATGTGGTTTCCTCGCTGCTCCAAACTGATTTTGGGAAATTGGAAAAGTTTTCGCTGCGCGCCGCCATCGCGCCAGTTCACTAGTTTCAAATACTAATTTATGTCATCCTCGTTTAAAAATTGTCTTCTAGCAAAAATAAAAATATGCTTGCTTATAAACCAAACCAATTACAGATGTATACTTATGTAGTTTTTTAGTAAACAATTCTGTTTCTAACTAGTAGGTATGTAATACATATATATATATATGTATAGGTATGTAGGTATAATTAGATAAATAGTCTGAAATGATTGTACCTACCTATTTCGGCAAGTTTTTTATTGTCAGCAGCATTGTGCAGACGAAATTCATAAATATGTATTAGAATATACAACAAAAGCTAGTGCCTTCTATCAATTTTTTGGAAATGATACGACCTATAACTCAAATCGAATAACCTATCTAAGTAATAAAATGTAGCTATGGCCTACAAATATAGGTAATCTGAATCTAAACCCGTAAAAGTCCGTTGCCATGCTAGCCAGCATACTTTAATTTGGAATCTTCCATTATCAAATAAATTCTTAGCAGAAAAAAATCTAAATGCATTTAAAACTTTCCCTCTCGGGCTAGCCAGTAGAGTTCGGCTTTCGGTTTCAAATTAACTTTATTGTGTCTATTTCATTAAATCGTTAGGAATAAGGCAAAGGGTAAAACCGCAATCAGTGGACGAAGTCAGGACCCCGTAATTAATTGGACGTCTTATTTAATGTACAAGTATAATTGGTTAATTGAGATGTGATCGCTCAATTAAAAATAAATGCTTGTTTATCCGTCCTTATCCTGTAGAGGTTTATTTTGAAATAAAATGAGTAGGTATATTTTCATTGTTTTTATCAACCTTACCTACCTATAAAGTTTGATAGACAAAACGATGATAAATTAATTTACAAGACTTCTCCTTGGTGAATACAAATATATTTGCAATAGAATGAATTTGAACAAAAACGATCTAACTTTTTTTGCCATTAGGAGTCTCGCAAGTTTTGAGGCATACTCGATGAGGTAAGTTTTCATGCTCGTTTTTTCAATGTCAAGAGCGTTGTTTTCAATTTTAGAGCTTGGATAAGAAAGTTAAGTTTTAGATATTAATTCAAAAGTGTTTTGTTCATGTTCATGACCCGATTAAAACGACTTATCTAAAAACTAGGTACTTATTTTTTCCCGAGGTTACTATGAAACCTAATTTATATACATACTATTGATACTATTTAATAATTAATTTTACAGTACATATGGTGCTAATTTGCCGCCCTATTGTTGCAATTAGTTCAATACGTGAACCGAAGGGAGTGTTTCTTTCGGTCGTGTTTCAAATTATCGCCACTCGTTGCGAATTTCGTGCTTATCGCACTTGTATCGGAATGCTATTAAAAAAATGATATCTTTTGCGTAATGAAGGTTACCTACCCATAGCGTGACTAAAAAGGTGCACTCAATATAGTTATGAATTGTCTTTGAATAAGAAAACGTAAAAATCTGCTAGATAACTTTGTTCACGGTGAATGAATATAATTACCTCAATTTTAAAAATTCTTTTAGAAGGTAGCGCCGGCCGCAAAAACGTGTAAAGACTGGATTTTACATTGCTGATTTTTGACGACTGTAGAGTCCGCAAAAATTTGCTTTGTGCTTTGTGCCTCATTAGCAAAATGTACAGGCATTGTCAATTCCTAGTCTGGTCTGAAAAACTCGTGTATGATATCTGTTTCTTTCTATTCGAAGAAAAGAGTTAGAATTTGAATAATGGTCTATTCCACCAAATAATGGGAATGCTTTCAAGTTTCATGACTCAAAATATGCCTGTTATTGGATATATTATACCATATTTATCTTTTACGATTTCCGATAACAGGAAACATTAAGGCCGGAAAAAGTTTTGCCCTAAAGAACTCGCCTGAGAATAGCCGCGGGTCTGTTATTGGCTTATTTACATTTGAGCAAATATTTTCCACGGTCCTCCCTACTGAAAGATCGATTGAAGCGGCTATAGGTATTGTGAATGTGCAATGAATAGTAAACGCTTTTGAGATAGAAAAGGTGTCGTCCCTTATAAAAGGCCTTTATTCCTTATGAAATTTACGCTAATATTAAGTACTATAGCCTCAACCCGCGACTTCGTTGATTTGGAACTCGTTGGACTGAAGCTTGCAACTTGGGTGTACAAAGTGCACACTGCACACAATATTCCTCGTTTCGTAGCTGTTTATTACTTATTTAATGGCGATGCGACCCAGAATAAGTCTTGGCCTCCGACACGACTAGGTGCACGCCAGTTGTCTCAATCCCGTGCCATCTCCTGCCAGTTATCGGCATGGAGATCGCGCACGTCCGCTTCAACAGCATCCCCCAGCGGTAATAGGAAAAAAAACCCACTATGAAACTGGCTTCCATATTATCAAACTGCATAACGGGACTTAATCGCGTATTTAAGTAACTTGAGCCAGTCTTCTCCGAGACCACGGGGACAACGCCGTCCTCGAAACGTCGGAGGTAAATCTTAAAACTTAAATACGCGATTAAGTCCCGTTGTGCAGTTTGATAATGTTTAATAATCGTGAAAGTTTAAATCAGTGTTTGGCTTCCATATTGTGTAAATTATAAATTATAAAGCTGGTTACAAAATTCAGTATTTGTGTGTGTCTAACTAAAGGCATAGGTAGTATAAAGAGTGGTTCTTTTTCAATGTTATATATTATGATTGATATTTTTTTCTGTCAAAAACACGCGCGGAAAACCTGGGTAGGTATTACAGATTTATCATGTATGCAGGTGGTTTGGACTTTATTCGATAATTTCTTTTCAGACACATTATTAACACTAAACACGTTTCGTTAGTTTATTTTGGATATAAAGGTTATAATTTCTAAGTTCGAAGTTAAGTGTTTCTAGTTTGTGGCCTTGCCTATAGGTATAGGTATTATTATTTATATGATGTATGGCGATTTATAAGTAGGAGTTGTAAATGTTTGTGTAGGACCTCAAGCAAAGCAGCTTTATGTCAACTTACTATGTAAGCGAACTGATATAATACATAGTTGTTTTCCCATTCATGCGAATTGAAAATATTTTCTAGAAATACATTTCGTGTGATGGAAAATATTTTCCTAACCTGCTTGGAAGCTTTGTATGCTTAGAGGTTCGTCAAAATTGGAGTCAGTAGGATATGTATATTATGCAGAGTATTGTAATGTGATAACTTGTTAAGGTTCAGGCAGACGTCGACTAATGTACCTACATATGTAGAAAAAAATCATAAATTTTAGTGTCGGTACATGAACTATTGTGTTTAGGTACGTTAAGTACCTAAATATACCGGATTTCTCATATCCCTAGCAAAACTATAGGTTTAGCCATTGCCAGGTGGTCATAATTGAATTTTAATATAACACATAACGGGTTGGCTTAAAGTAATGAGAATTTTTGTTTTCGGACATAAAGACAAAAAGACAATGGCCATGGATTTCTGGATGTTATATTGAAGAACTATGCAATATCCAACATTAGAACCAAATTCAAGAATGAAGTAATTGGCCTCCCTTGTGTTAGTTTACGTAACATGCTTCTGACCGTTTGCTTTTCACTTTGGACAAACTACCAAGTACTCTCTGACTGATCGTTTTGTAATTACACGGTAAAATTTATTTTATTCTATAATATTTTTGCCTACTATCGCAATATACATATCAGAGTATATAATATTTGCCAAAATTCTTCGATTGATTTAAGTCTTGGGGATATTCTAGGGTTGGAAACGTTTAGTCGTTTTTCCGCGAGAGCCTAAAACCAGTTAAAAACGTCATTGCATACATTTTACCAAAATATGATACATAAACAATTTTCTCTAAATATCAATCAGTTGCAGATTTCATGAAAATGTTAATCAGTTAGCAATTATGAATGATGGCATGATATAGATAACAAGCTAATATGCCGAAATAATTAAAATTAACGGCAATAAAACAGTTATGGAATGTAAATAAAACGTTGTCCAAAGCATGACGCAGAGGGTTTGAACACAGTTATGAGAAATCGGATGTGGGAGATGTTATAGTATATATAATGTTTTCTTGTAATTTAAAATATGCTCTTGTTTGTCACTGTAAAATTTCGAAAACCCACAGCTATTGTCTTTTTTTTTATATTTCCGAAAACGAAAATTCTCATTACTTTAGCCAACCCGTTAGTAATATTATATATGTAACCTATTCTTATTATTAGTAAACATATTTAACTATAAAATTATAAGCCATTGATGCTACAATATTAACGTTTACATTACAAACAGGCAAACTGCAAAACCCACAGGATAATCCTATTATCTAGGGATGCTTCGCACTGTCAGTACATTATTACATAAACTATTGTGTTAGTTTGATTATATGCGTCTGTAACACGTAGCGCTCCGTTATCTCGTAGACTAGGTACGCCAGAGGTCGGCAAACCGCGGCTCGTGAGCCGCATGCGACTCTTTGGAGGTACAATTGCGGCTATTTACGTAACTCATAGAACCCTTGAGAGTTCTTATACTTCTGAAAACAATATTTGTGATTCAACAAGTTTCCTTAAACTGGTGATTTCTACTGCAGTTGGCTCTTTGTCTCAAAAGTTTACCGACCTCTGACTGAGCTACGCGAAGAAAAGTGTGATCATTCGTAATAAAACGCTTACCGAGTGAATTGCCTCACTTAAACCAGTAAAAGCGTAATCTCCAATTACACATGATTGCTATGGATCACGAGGTCAGGTTATACTAGAAACAAGCTTACATAGATACGCGTAAAGATTATTTAGGAATAAATTGCAAGCACTTAGCTGACATTATTTATCGCGCCAAGAATTAACTGTCCAATTTATGGCCGGAGGAAATAAGACGTTCCAAGCGTACGGAAAATTAATGGTTTCAACATTTTTTATGAGTGTTTTATGGATTTTTATATTTCATTATAAATGATTAAAGTACTCTCTTCATTGGATAGATTTTATTATGTATTATATTACCCACCACATGCCATATTTGTTAAGAATTTAAAAACTAAAACCCGTATTACTAGTATTATTTGTATGTACCTACCTAATACTTAATCAAATAAATAATCAGTCTGAATCTAATGTTGAAATTCTTGAAGTGCTGTAATTTACATAGATCCATTTTTATCCGATAACTTTCCAAATCATTAGCAAACAAAAAGTGGTCAGCCGGAATTTAAAGTTATGAAATGGTTAGGTAGTTTAATGGTTTTGCTAACAGCATAGTTTGTGATAAGTTCGCAAAAGCCGCAGTTTAGCTTTACAACAGCAGCACCGTTTACAAGTTTTGCTTAATTTAGAAACTATTACGGTCATCTATTACGATACACATACATTGCAAAATTTCATATTGATACAGCTATTAAAACTAGAACTAAATGAACTTAGAAGATTTTATTATACTGTTAAGAAGTTAAAAGTAAAGCAAGTACTTGACCTACATTAGCGTAGCAGTAATTTATTCCACTGTATTAAATACGCGGCAACCTTATTTTTTAGCAAAATAGGTATATGACCATAACTATATCAAACAACATTACCTCTATGGCAAAGTTTATTTTGGGTACTTTATCATCGTCGTCGTCACGATAAAGCAAGGGACCAAAATTTATGACATTGTATGCAGTTGCTTTTATACAACTGTCATGTACGGTATATCGTACACGATATTTCACATGTGTAATGATACGACAACGAAGAAGAAAGAAAATATTTTATTTTATGAATTAATCACAAGTTAAACTTATAATGCCTTAGGGTCGAGGCGTCCACACGGATGACCGTGGTAGGTTGCCAGAGTATGTAGTGTTGCGGGTGCCGTGGTAGTACCTATGGGACTGCTCTATCTGTCACGGGTGGCCGCAGTGTGATTAATTCATAAATTAAAATATTTTCTTTCTTCTTCGTTATCGTCTCATTACATTGGCGCCCAACGTGGGGCGCCTCGACCCTAAGGCATTATAAGTTTAACTTGTAATTAATTCATAAAATGAAATATTTTCTTTCTTCTTCGTGGTCGTCTCATTACACATTTTAATATAAATAAGAGCGATGACGTTGACGATCACGATAAAAAGTCGAAGCGGCCATAATCAGAGCTCCCGAAGCTATTTCGCAATACCTGCGACCATTAAGTCTGAAGCAATATTCTTGTCCTCCGGAAGGATATAACGTAATTATAGCTCATAAATTGTTATTTTACTATTCAAGGCAATAAATATTAAATTAAGTGTGGCATCGATTCGTATATATGGTATGGTAAAAAAACGTGCAACCTAAATTCGGTGACAGAAAAGTAATTTACGATTTTTAGGCGAAATAATTCATTTCTCCTCAAAGTGACTTTCATAACTTAAAGCTTATAGAAATTCATGAAATAGGACTATTTGTGAAGTAGCCTCGTTGGATTTATCACTTGAATATGGTAATCACTAAGGGTGTTTTGGGTCGGGTACTTATTTACAGAAAGTTTTCTTCAAAATAAGATCGCTTACGGAGATTTGTGTCAGCGCTATTTGATTTCCGAGTACATTTTGTTGCCAAACTGAATATTGAATAGCAAACATTATCGATAGAGACTGAAATAATATACCCTAGATATATTATTTCTTTCTCTTCTTGTGCCTTGGGTCTCAGAGAATAACATAATGTTTCCAGCAACATATAATATACAGACGAGAATATTTATGGTGATATCTACAATTCTATATACAAAAAGATAACATTATAAATACGTTTTAAACCCTTTTTGGTAAGTCTTAAAACGACGTTTTCTTGTTGCGAATGGTTTAGAATTAGAACCCAGTCTAATGTGGGTGATATATTTTCATTACAGAGATGTCTGAGCGCGGATGTAAAGAAACGCCGAGACTCGCTACGTGCTGCAATTTTCATTTTTCCATGTCGCTTGGAAATAAGTAAAAGAAATTAAAATTAAGAAAGCAAAAAGTTGTGGAAGACAATATCACACAGTCTATAAGTAGTACTTCACAAAGAAGACAGTGCTAGGTAAATATGTACATGATGACAAAAAACAGAGTACCTAGGTACTGAACTGAATACTTACGTACAATTTATATTAACGACAAGTAATTCGTATTACCTAGTAGAATGATCTGTCATATTAGTATACCTACTAATATCGTAGCATAGTATGTAATTGTTAGTATGGTACTAGATCTGTCACAATTTTATTAACCGGTTAGTAAATATGATTATCAAGTAAGAAGGTTTTATTAAACGGTTATGGCATGGCATTATTGGCGTTATTCGTAAACGGATTACAAAGCTCAATTAGCTTTATTTATTTGATACAATTATGGTTACACGGCATTAAATCACAAAAATACCAATACTCCGAGAAAATTAAGCTAACAAAAATATTTCATTTCAAGAAAAATATGTATGTATGTATTTTTAAGAAGGGGATAAAACATACATGAACTAACGGAGACTTGTAAAGTTTTATGAATAAGAGAGTTAGTGTATCGCTTAGATAGTCACCTAATACGTATTGTCAATATTAATACCTATCCATGGCTATAAGCAGTAGGCATGGGCATATATTTCATGTATTCTTTGACGTCCGCTACACGTATCCAGTGACCTGAAACCAGTGCACACCATCTCGTGATTTCAGACCGTTGCGCGTCGGTCTCATCTCATGTTTCCGCGTTTCGGGGCAAACTACCGGTCTCGATATCGGGGCAAATGGCTCAATTAAGCGCGCTGCTGCATTTTGTCCTCTAAACTCACGCCACATATTCTAGGAATGGTAAAAGGCACGGTGTGATAGGTATTAATAAGTCCCTACGTATGTAAACCCATATGTTTTGACGACCGGTCTGGCCTAGTGGGTAGTGACCCTGCCTCTGAAGCCGACGGTCCCGGGTTCGAATCCTGGTAAGGGCATTTATTTGTATGATGATACAGATATTTGTCATGTTTGTTGCCTATGTATTTAAGTATTTATATATTATATATATCGTTGTCTGAGTACCCACAACACAAGCTTTCTTGAGCTTACTGTGGGGCTCAGTCAATTTGTGTAAAAATGTCCTGTAATATTTATTTATTTATTATATGTTACATAAATACGAGCCAATTTGAGTAGCTAACAATGTTAACGGCCTTTGTTAGTCGTTGGTGACCCTGCGAAGCCTAGGATCTAGGATTCGAATCCCGAGTTTCCCAATATTTGTCCAGTATTTATTTATTTATACATTGAAGTCTTATAATTTTACGTAAACATTAAATATAAATATTATGGACCAATTTTACACAGAAATTCAAAGGGGTATGTGAATGTTCCCAGCCCTCATTGGGCCAGCGTGGGGGACTATAGCCCAAAACCTCTCGCGCATAAGAGGAGGCCCGTGCCCAGCAGGGTCAAATCAAAATATAGGAATAATTGTAACTGGTTTTAAATAGATTTATATATTACGAACGCTGTTTGTGACAGCTATCATGTGTTACAACATTACATTACAAACAAAGGAATATTGATTATTCTCACAGATGTGTATGATAAAGGGATACATTGTTACGATCTGTATCTCGACACAATCCCATTCTATTGGAGGGTGGGTCGTGGACTCGTGGGTGGTTGTGAGAAACGTTACCGTGTTCTCGTAAAATAGGATTCTGTTTCGCAAAAACATGGCATAATTGAGTCGCTTAACTTAGATTACGCGATTTTGGTGTTAAGAAAAGGTAATAGGGTAAATATTTGCTGAGAGGGTCGAATGGATTTACCCGAGTTTGATGTTAAGAGACGCAATTTTTTGATCATAATATTTTCTGTACACAAAACAAAATGGGGAAATAGGGAATTCTGCTGTAATACGGATAACAGCCATTGAAAACCCTGTATACGGTATAAAAGAGTAGAGAATACGGTAAAAAAAATGTAATGCGTTTTTATTGAGGAATTGTGACCGTTTTTAAATTGCACTCCTTAAAAGTTAAATGGTGCCAAACACGGGTGCACTTGGTATACGTAAATTAATTATTATAATCCTTAATTACACAAATGGGTTTACCGCGATATAATTTCATTGTTTTTACCTTAAAGTGGTACATTATAAATATTGGCACATGTATAAAAAGTACAGAGTACTAAATAAATTTAAAATGCAGTGAATAATGCACTACCGTGGAGCATAGATAAAGTTTCTCAGGTTAATTAGATCCACGGTGTATACGCACAGGTATCAATAAATTCTAAACACGCAAATGGATTTCGCTTAATTACAGTCTATTAGCATATCCCGCCACAGTGTTCGAAATTTATGCTGGCCAGATGTAGTTCACATAACATTCAGTCTCGACGTTGAGCCAGTGCCTAGCATAATATGAACTCGATCCTGTTATCGGTATTAATTAATATAATACATTACAACAATTTATGGTATACCTAAATAATTTTGACAAATAGTCTGATCCTTTTTGCTTTTGACTTTTGCTTTCACTTTTGATCCAGACTGCCCTGTTCATCTTTTATGGTTCAAAATCATTAACATATTAAAACTTGTTTTCTTGTTTTGTGCCATTTATTTTAAAATCAGACAGGCAGGAGTGTTTGCAATATTTCAACATTTGTCTTAAATAGCTCTAAGACTCTTGTAAAAAATCTCTAAAATGTATGTTGTATGGTAAATTAGTGCTACGTTCATTACACAGGTGGGTAGGGGAGACCGAGATGAGTTGTGACACTTGTGTCAGAGGAGAGTTGTGACATTGTCGATTTTTTGGAATCTATTAACTAAAAACTAGGTCGCAATAGCGCGCGTTTGTTAGTTGCGAGCTAAAAAACGCACACTGTTGCGAGCTCACTAGTTAACAGTTATTAGATTCCAAAATTTTGACAATGTCACAACTCTCCTCTGTCACAACTCACCTCGGTCTCCTCTACTCAGTAGAATTTTTAGAAATATTAATAAACATTTTGTCGTGCGCTGGTAAAGGGCGCAACTTACGTCAAAGGCCATTAAGTTAAGAGAGCGATAAATGTCTCCAGCTTATATTAAACTTTTCTGCTCTACCCAGCTTTCAAGTTTAGAAAAAATACAAAAACAGTTGTTCATAGCATGTACTTACCTACTACATAATTAATCAACGTCAGAATGTTGCTCGCATAAAATGTAAATAGTCGACCTTTCATCTCTTAAGTACATCATTTGTACGGGAGGCGCATTTAAATATTCCGATGAAAATAGGTTATTGATTTGATACTCAGTGCTTGCTCGCACACATATTATTATGTTGTTGAGACGCACAGAGATGAATCAATATCATATTTTTTTAACCTGAGAATCCGACTCCACGCAACGCGGAAATCAATATAGTATACTGTCATAAATGTCTCCTTCAAATTGATACCTCGTCATTGCTTTTACACGCAGTTCGAGAATTTAATATTGCACGGAGTCAAGGGAAATTAAATTTGTTCGTACCTAGTTAAATGGTGTGTCGGAGCCGAAATTGAAATGTCTATGATTATTTATAAAACGTTCTGTTTGTAAAAGACTCCGACTCCGTCTTTACAATGACCATGCCATGCATTCTGGTTACTTAACACCACTAACACAGAAGTTTATAGGGGTAGTAAATGATTGTCTTTCGTATTTACAAAACACTCGTCGCCCCGTGATTCTGATCAGATAGTCGTTTTCCCTACCTACTCGATAAAAGGGCGCCATGAGTCAGGGTATCTCTCTCTCTCTATCATTGTCTGCTCTACCTTTATTGACCTAATGTTGCACAAAAGGCAACCAAATACTAGAGAAGGATATTCGAAAACAATTTTTTATGTCACAAATTATTTCTTCCAAAATAAATAACTACTTTGACCATGGATGTCGATCGGTGGTCCGGTCCGTGCCCCTAGACCTAAATAGGGCAGGTGAAACGTCCATTGAGAAATGTCAAAAATGATAAGGGTCATAACTCCGCCATCGATAATCGGTAGGTAGTTTGAAGATATGGGTGCACTACTACATCATCAGAAAAACTTTAGCGAGAATCGTGTATAAAATACGTGTAAATATAAACATATTTAACTTCAGTATTAGAACGGATCAGTACCTAACGTTACTAGTAGTTAATTTTGTGTGACTTGTACACAGACACTACTTACGGTAGATATGCAATTATATACGTTCCCTAGAGGAAGCATTTACCACAAACTAAAACCACACACGCTTTTATTTAATAGACATGCAACAATGGTCATACCTATTAAAAGAACATCGACATGCGTCTATATCGAACATTTTCAATCCCTTATTAAGTAGTTTCGTATTTCAGACCCATTTCTCATTTCACATCCTGTAGGTACCTATAATGGTTACAGCGGGTTAGGACCTTTAAGATTTATGTTTTTGTATTGTAAGGAGTGCTTTATCAGAATATAACTAAGAGCGCGAAGGTTAGCATTATTATTGCCAAAGGGTTTATAATCCTTACGAGTGTTATATTTTTTAATTCAACCATGTTATGTTAGTAGCAACCTCGCAGGAACGGGGAGTGTTTACTGTATACTGCCAGTGCCACATTTTTAAATCTACATTAGCCTAGCCGCTTTAGTCATGCCGTATAGGTATAAGTTTGCGGTAATATCCATAAGGACTGGTAAACTGGGTACCTACTGTTTATTAATTAATTCCTGTCTTCGCTACGCCAATCTAAAGCACTAGTGCACAATGAAGTATTCAAACGTTTGATTAATGAATGAAAGTACCTCCCAATCTTGGCCGAAATGGCAGACGAACTCCGTTTGAAATATTAAATCTTCTAACTCCGACTTCCAGCAGTGAATAATAAATCATCTTTGAAACAAAGTTACCACAACTGATCTATGCTCTGACATAAGCTATTAGCTACTCAGCAATTTGTCTGAACCAATTGTTTTCTAAAGTAAAGAGAATTCAGAATATTCAGATCTAAAATTATAAAATCTAAAGCAACTTAAGATTAATCAATCATCAAACACTTTGCCTTCTATTTAAAAAAAAACTTGTAACACGTGAAATTATATATAAGAGAATAAAAGAATGTCAAGGTAATTTTGAACACTCGCCCGCTTAGCAACTTCTGCTGCTGACTGTAAATACATATTTAGTTTCTTTTTTTTTCTAGGAGTTATTTTAATCTCGAACATTGAGAATTTAAACCACTAGTTACTTGTTAAACATGAAACTGTATTGTCTGTATTATCAACATTCACATTGTGATTGGCTTCCCTATAACATGCACGGCAATTACGCAAAATAGGCGCGATATTATGACGTCGAGTTGCGGAAACCAAGCCCGCGAAAACCTATAACCTATAACATGCACGGCATAGGTACAATACAAACTTATAAATAGGTTAGGCTTCGTATGACGATAGTGATATATGATACCTACCTAAACTAGATACAGCTACAAAGTGGGGTCGAAGGTTCCGTTCGCCTCGCTCGTACTCGTATTTGCGAAACTTGATCTAGCCTGACATACAATAGTGCCAAGCCGAGGACATGGCCAAAACAACAAGCCTGTTCTGCTTTAGCTTTCCTACTTAACTGAGGATCAATCAAGACCCAAATTACATTATAGCACTTTCCAATTGGCGTATTATTTTTTAAATGTCTTGGAGTTCCTAATATACGTAAAACATAAAGACAAATTATTTAGATACCTATTTACAGAACTGAATGTCATTTTATTTTATATTTATATAGGTACCTGTATTATATGACCGCCTGTTGTCTGCCTCTACATTTAATCAAGTTCTTTTCTTTTGTATCATTTTACTAAGGTGTGCCAATAAAGAGTACGAGTATTCTATCTATCTATCTATATGTAAAAAATGTTATTTTTTATCTAGAATACAATTTTTCATTACGTCGAGTGAAGATATTAAGAAAATATCAAAGCTGAGTGCATTTAGCAACTCAGACGTATTAAATGGAGCTCTGCAAGTTCTAAAAGTCAGTCGAAAATGTAACAACAATGACTCTTTCAAACAAAAACTCCATTAAATCCAGACGCCCTACTATCTAGCTAAGATATTATTGCATCACTAACGTAACGAACTTCGACTAAATAGTTAGATTGTGTCACAAGGGAGGAAAATTACATATTATTTACGGCGAGGGTGTGAAGAACGATGTGGAGGATATAATAGAATCCTGAGCGTTACAACATTTTATTAACCAAAAATAATAAAGAAAAACCTTTGTTAATAATATATTGTAGTCACGAACTGACTCCTGGGGGCCGATTTTTGAAATTCGACCACTCGATTTCGTGTATTTTGTTAAATGATATCTCCACTACTAGGCGTTTAAATTCTACTAATAGAATTGAAATCGAGTGGTCAATACCACTAGATTCCAAAATTCGATCGCTCGTATTTCAAAATTAGCATTTCGCCGTTTTCCACCGATTTTCGAATGACGAAATCGAGTGATCGAAATTCAAAAATCGGCCCCCAGTGTTTTAAATCTTAATCTTAAAAATATTATTCATCAGAGTCGATGTCAGAGTACTTATTTGGTGCTTATAAATATTTATGGGCACTCAACTTTTAGTAGGTAGCTGGGCTCGTTCTAAGAAGTCAAGAAGATCAAATTTAATTAATTCGTGACTTTACTCGGCCAAGGGACTAAGTACTGAATATACAGTGAGCCCGGAAGAAAATAAGGGAATATGTAAGCAAAAAGGCAGATTGTGCCCTCTGGGCGTTTCTGGAGGGCCTAGTTGTTTGTTTTGGCCCAAATGGATTTTTCCTCTCGAGTAGGACGTATACTGCCTGCTACATGTATGTACATACGGCCACATCACAAAATGTATGATAACTGTTTTCTACAATAGAGACGTTTTGAAATGCGAATGATATTTACATAGGTACGTTGTTAAGAATAAAATAACACTTATGTAATCATTAAGTTTTTTAAATAAACTCTCAAACACTTTTATTGTTTGTCAAAATACTTTTAAAGTAATTCAATTTCAAGTACCTATCATTTAAGGACCAACTGAGATTATTTTTGTTAGTACTTACGACTATAATCATTACGTTTTTTAAATAAACTCTCAAACACTTTTATTGTTTGTCAAAATACTTTTAAAGTAATTCAATTTCAAGTATAATTTATTAAAGGACCAACTGAGATTATTTTTGTTAGTACTTACGACTATGACTTATAAAATATTGTTATACCTAGTTTCATTAAATAACGTCAAAAATTCATGATCCAAGTTTTCCCTACGATTTTAGCGTAGTCTGAAAGCATTGCTTCAGCCCGCTCTGCAATTTACACGATCGATCGTCCAGTTAATTGCGATTGAAGACAAACACAAAGGATATTAGCGTTTGGCAAGCAATCCCACAATACATGAGTGTGCCAAACCCAATCGGTAATAGGAATGGAACGACTGGCCTAAGTAATAGTGACATAGCTAGTTTAGATACGTGTGTGACTGTGAACGCGACACCCAGATATTAAAAACGAACTGGAATCACATATTGGTACTAAGGTTTTCGTTTCTGAACAAGCTTCTCGGAGCTACAACAGTGATTGGAATACTGAAAGCTTTTGTGCGACGGCTGAAGTTTTTCATTGTTGGTTTTAAAGTACCTATGCAGAGTTAGCTTGGTCCGACTCTTGCGGCTCTGAAATGATATCCACTTTTTCCCATCAGCCGTTTACGCTTAAAACAAAAGCATCTACCCACGCTCCGATATGCCCTAGTATTTTATATTCACTGATGCAGCCAAAGGCGATTTTGTACGTAAGATGCCTATCTTAAGCGTTTCGCTATGCGCCCTGAACGTGAACAGCATAATATACTTAAGAATGTTCCCTTAGAGACAAGGTCAGCTATTATCTCCATTTGTCAAACGGAAACGAGGATACTGTGTAAGTGTGCGTGTAAGCGGTGTAACCCTATTGCTAGGTTGAGCTAAAGGTTTCATCAACTTTACCTCGGTACAGTCAGCTATACTAATAGCTCAGCACCTTTGCATACAATATTTTTTTATGCAGGGGGTAGGTACCTTTTCTCTGCAGGCTGTACATACATATTTTGTAGAGTATTCACGTCTCCGTTGCTATGCTTAACTCTTTCAGTGCGCACGACTCACACCTACTACGCTTCGTTTGTGCATGGCATTTAAGTCGTTTTTGTTTTAGACGCGGCTATGCTTCGGTCATAACTCATAACCATAATCACACCTGTAAACCTTGGCATTTCATTCTCCAAAATAAATTATTTCTGTAACCATAACTCAGATTGTTTCCGCATATTGTCTTAATGCTGTGTCATAGAAACTCTATAAAACCTATCTATGCACATTGCAATAAAATAACCATATAAATCAATTAACTGCTTTGGCAAATATCAAAAACCTCGCACATTTTATAGGTCAGCACTTGCAAAAAAGCACAATCATCACATTGAAACTATAACCGAAGGGATTGTAGAAGAGTGGGTACTTGAGCCAAAGTTGCCGCCTTTTCACGCTCGCCATTCCACTCGACTGGCTGACTAGTGATGTAGTGGTATGCTTTCGTGTCTCCTTTCAGTCGGGCCGGAATTCACTTAACCTCATTTTTTTGTGAAATATGGTTTAGTTTTATTTAAAAAAAATCGTCTGCGGTAAAAGCAGGATTAGGTATGATTTTAACAGTGTATGTATTATTTGTTATCACGTGTGTTTTGCCGTGGCTTCGTGGTGGCTTCGAAACTGCTCAGCCGATTTTAGTGAATGAGGTACCAATTGTCATACGCGGGCCATTTTAATCGCCGAATCGGGCAGTTTGTGTAAAAAACAGCTGCATCTCATCGGCCCAGTTTGTGCCCTCTCAGGCCGAGAAGAGTTCATTATCATCATATCAGCCAGAGGACGTCCACTGCTGGACATAGGCTTGGGCCATAGGAGAAGAGTTCAGTAAGCAGGAAATCACACAATAATGGACCTGAGGGCTTACCGCGAACCACGTTCGAAGTGTTGCCTCTCTATCGCACTTGTAAATTTGTCCGTAAGGTTGACAGGGAGGCAACACTTCGAACGTGGTTCGCGGTAGGTCATCAGTAGTGCACATAAAGAAAACAATTTTTTTTTTATTCAACAGAGCTAGACTAGACCGTCTGTCCGCACTCCGCAGCCGCACCAAATGGGTATTTAATTAATCTTTAATATACATTTTACGTTTGAATTCCATTGCTCGGAGCCATAAAATCAAAAGAAATAATAACTTTGAACAAATCAGTTTCCGTCCTATCGTCGTCGACGAAACTTTTTCGATAAAACTTATCTTTTATTGCGTGGAGAAAAAATTACATGAGTTCGTTTGTGTCATTTTATGTCCAATAATAAAAGTAGCTTCTGAACATTTCCTTCCGGGTTATGTTTGGATGATTAGTTCATTATATAATGACCCTCCTTCGGCATTCGGGAAAATATAAAATTTAAACGATCCGCAAGAAGCAAATTATAAGATCCTTGCCTTCCGAGAATTAACGTGAAAATACTACCGAGAGGTATTCCTAGATTGCACGCGCGTCCGTTGGCGGTTCCGGAGAATTTTACTGTTTACTTTAGAATAAATTTTACCTTTTCTCTCTCAACGAGATTGCGTCAGACTAATTTAAATAGTATTACTCTATACTCTTACCAGAATCATATTAAATATGGCACATTATAATATGTTAAATTTCACTGTTATATATCACTAATCGGATTTCATTAATAATGTACCTACATATACAGATTAAATATGTTGTCATTACCTTCATAACGTTTTCCTTCAATGCCAAGTGAATCATTTTTGTAGGGCAAGAAAAATCTAAGTAATTATTGCTACGAAAAGATAATGGTATTTTTGTGACCGTTTTGTTTTATTTTTTACTTATATCATATTGACATGGACATTGTCTTGCTCCGATCTCGATAATGGATTCTATATAGGGTGCTACATTACCGTCCTGTAGTACGATAATTAGCACAATACGTGCCTATGTCGAAAATTTAAAGGGCCATATGCATTGAAAAACGTTGTACAATACACGTGCGAAAAGGTACTTAATTCGCAACTCGCGTCGAATTTCCTATTTTACGTACTTGCATCGTAATATACTGTTAATGTCTCGTATACGAGTATAACGTGTGTCAATGTCAACTAACTTCCTAAAGTTAACAGAACATGTCGCGCGTTATCAGGCTAGTTCGCAAATTGTGGACGTGGTTGGCGCTTGTTTTGTTTTGTGGTTGCCGTTATAATTGTGCGGCTGCGGGTGCGGTCCGCGCTGCTGACAAGTTGGCACCGACATCCGCTGCAGGTAACTTCAGATAATAACATAAAATAAGATAATTTGAGTTATTAATGCTATGACACACGGTGTACTGATATATGTACGTATGTGAATATATGCAAATGTAGACTACTTATTGGAATTTAGAGTTAAAGCTGGTCAAATTAATAGTCTTCAGCCTGTATAATATACACAACAACGACCTATCTTTACTCTTAATTTTTTTTTACAAAAATCAGTAGGTTCACAATCAGTCAATAACATACAAACTGAAAGTTGGTAAGTAACTGAAATTGATACGCTCGCCATTATACCTAACCCAAACAATGCTGATGTGTTGTTTGCCGAAGAATCATTCTGCTGATACTTACATGGGTAGGTATACGACGATATGTGTGCGATAACATCGCGAAAGTACCTACTAAAACGACAAAGGTATTATTAAATTGTAAGGATTAACCATATATGTACATACGGTACGTGATGTAGGTACCTACTCAGATGGTTTGTATAGGACGAAGTTCGTACCTAGCAGGGGTCGTACAAAAAGTGCGGATGACGTCAAACCACTTATAGGATGATTTCATATAGTATTTTTGATTTTCATAAACAATTATCACTTATCATTTATCAACCTCTTTATTAAACGATATCGCCACTTGAAATGAGTAAGTACGTTTTTGACTGACACATTGTCAATCAGATGAACAATAAATTGACTTCGTTATTGTTTAGCTACTGTATCTTCACAATTATATTTAGCTAAAATTTATATTTACTAATGTATAAGAAAACGCTCTAAAATGTCATCTTTACTCGAATATTGTGGCAATTTTCCGTTTTTGGAGGTACGTGACAAACACGTATACTGCTCTTGCTGTAATCAAGATTATACCAACGAAGGTAAGCAATATTAAAAGACATTTATTCGTGAAATTTATTTTATTCACTACATCACCCTACCACCTGTATTATTAATTCCATGGATTTATTTACGATTATTTACTTTGTTACTACATGTCACACGGAAGTTTAAATACAAACTCAAACATCATCCTGTGTGCAAGATTACGTCATTTTTACGTCATCCGCACTTTTTGTCCGACCCCTGGTACCTAGGTAACTATAGCACCCCGATCACAATTATAAAAAATAGTATGTTTTCAGTTTTAACATCTTCAATATTATATGTTTCTACATTACATATATTATCATCCATATCCAGCAGTTCCGCTCAAGAAACGGATTTTTAATGCTACCCAAAAAGTACAGTTTGGTACAGTTTTCGATACCCTGTACACACGAAATAATACGAACGTGTGAATTGCGGCGACACTTTCGGTTCGTTAGGCGCCAGACATAAATACACCAATCAACCGACATTTCCTCGATTTTCTTGTCGCTTTTCACCCTAAAAATGAGGCACAATTCGTTGTTCGTTGGTTGTTGGTAAAAATGAGTAGGTATTCGGAATAAATGTACCGAATATCATTTACCATATTTACCCCAGGCCTGCCGGGAAAGGAAAATATCTTAAAGGAAATTTACGAAAAAATTCAGAGGTCTATAAATGAAGGCGTGTGCCCAACAGTAGTTGTATGATAATGAGGTTCATTCAAAATTGGTATACTTACTGTAAGTGCTGTCTATGTTCATGTATGCATCGGAGACGTGGACCATAAGAGAGAGCGATGAGGATAAATGCTTCCAAAATGTGGAGCTGGAGAAGAATGCTTAGAGTACCTTCAGTATTTTGTACTTAAATAATTCAGTACAACCGACTCCATTCTTCAACAACTCGGCATAAATCAGCATTCATCCTCACTGGTGTAAACTCGGCTATCTCCTCGCGTTCTTTGGTCACGTCTTACTGTGGAGAAGACCAATAGAGCGTCTTGTGATACAGGGCAAAGTTTCCGGAACCCGAGCGCGCGGAAGATCTCCCATGAGATGGGCGGATTAAATTAAGGCAGCCGTTGACGGTCCCGTAAATGAGTGCATTTGGAGAGACGCTAGCAGAGAGGAATGGCTGAAAATTTTGAAGCGCGTTACCACACAAAAATTACGATCAGAATCTGTCAAGAGTGCAACGCCAAAGAAGATTCTGTAGATAATAGATATTATTTGTATCGCTTCTTGAACGCTAAACAAAGTTACATGACAAGCAATCAATGCTTCATTATAGGAAAAGAACATAAATACATACATGTATACGATTAGGTATTTACAGACGTCCAATGTAAACAGAAATGTGGGAAGTAATGTAGACAACATTTTCAGTTCGTTAGTCGCTCGTCGCGAGCCTTTTCAGTACATTCGGATGTGGAAACATCCGTTTAGCTGGCTGTCAAAGTAAAATCAGGTAGACTGCAAAATGAGGTGTGACATGGGACTGAGTTCTGAAATGCGCTAATAACCTATCAACATTGGGAGAAAACCGTCAATACTTATTCATTTTTATTATACAGGCTGTTACTGACCATGGGGCTTTAAATCCAGGGCTCGATTCTACTCGCTAAACTGAGCTACTTTTATTATGGCACCAACCCCGAAAACAATTTTTACTTTTTCATACATTTTGGCTGATCAGATGTTGACGTTTTCTATGGGTAAGCCAAAAAATTTTCCCCGATTTTAGGGTTGGTCCCATAGTAAAAGTAACTCAGTTTAGCGAGTAAAATCAAGCCCTGGAATTAAAGCCCCATGGCCAGACACATACTGTATTATTTAATGTAGGCGGTAATTAAAAAAAACCTTACCTCTATTTTCCTTTCTGTTATACCCAATATATAAAAATGTCCTGTTTTTTTCGCAGCGTTTACGTTTTCTAAGTCGCGAATTGTCGGGAGTGTCCCTTTATCTGTTGTTTCCAAGGTTTTCCTCTATTGAATCCATTTTTCTTTGCACTGTTATCTTCTGACGATGGTTTTTATAGGTAGCTGACTAGCTGTGAACAATTCAACAAACGATTTGTTACGGATAAGGGATATAAATTACACCATTATCGTTTTTCTTTTGTCTGCTTTATAGATTATTCTTAATTTATTAAATCTTGAAAGGCATAAGAAGTGCTCTTAATTTATACTGAAAGTAACACGTATGAATATTTTTTATATATAGACAAAAAGAATAGATAGTATAGAGGGATCCTGTCATTGTAAATTTTGTAGTCACAGTAAATTTACTGCCATCTATCGACACACGACTAAAACTCAAAATGAAAACGTATAAAATTATCAAAAAAATGTTTAGGTATATATGGATTTTATTATTTTTATATCGTTTTGATCTATGTTCATTCACTGATATCTATGTATTAAAATTGTTAAATTTGAAACGGAGTCGTCACGCCATCTAGCTGAGTATAGGCTAAAGGTGTGTGCGGCATCTATCCGAGAATGACTTATTCTTGATTTCCGAGGCACGTTTTTTCCTCAGACTTTATTCATCTTATACGAAGTTACATATGTTTTTGGTATACCTATATGTATAAAAAAAACAAGGACACTACTTCAGTCGGATACCTAAGAATGTACACACATATTCAAAAGTGCATAATACCCACTTTATAAATAAATTCAATTCCTAAACACTATACACTTTTGTAGTTCGCTGTACTTAATTAATTTAGTTACAACTTCTATATGTTTAGGGAATCCCCAGTGACTTAAAACTCGATAGCAATCTCTTGGGGCATCGTTCAAGGAATGACGTGATATTAAATAAACTTTGTAGCTCTAGTTTGAGTTTCTTTACCAGCGCGAACTCACTGGCGGCAAGCCAACTCGAGAAACAAACAACTTGCCGACTAAAATATATTGCCAGTAAAATTGTAGGATTTTTGAACACTACTGCAGCTTACTATTTGTGAAATGTTTCAGGGAACAACGACTTTATTATTTTATGTGAGTATTTAGGTACCTATACTACCTATTAAGGCTAGTCGCTCAGCTTAGTGTATGATCTTGAATCTGCGTGAGGGCAGCTTTTTACCTACATATTTTATTTAATATTTGTATGGAGAGCTAAAACGGCTTATTTGCAGTGCATTAGGTAATAGCTTTTCGGGTCACCTATTGGTTTGTGTGAGTTGATAATGTACGAATTGGTGTAGACTCCATAACGTCAGTTTCAATCCCATAAGTACTTTGTGGAATACCTACATAGGTACAATGTTAAAGGTAAATTATTCGTCCACTACGACATTGTAATCTTCAGAAGTAGGCGATGATGATGTTGAGCATAAATGATAAACAAGGGTACTAAAATTTCTAATACAGAACAGTTAAACCGCCTGACGACAATGAGGGTCAGTTTAAATGCTAAAGATTGTCCCCAAAATGCCACTGATGATGGTGCACGTCTCGAAAGTATACGTTGTACAGTCGACGTCAAAAATATGTCTACACTTTTGCACCTATTTATATTTTTGACGTCAACTATACTAACCTAACCAATATTCCGAGTGCTCCACTCCGACATTACAGGTCGTTAAATGCAAGTGGAGTCAATAAAATTTTAAGGCTCTCAATATCTAGGTATTCAAGATTCATAGTCAAATAATATCGTGATATGTATGCATCTCGATTCAAGAGCACCACCGGCATACGAGAACAGTCGTTGGAAAACCATTAAATTGAAGTTATGCGATATTACGACGAAAGCTGGATCGGATAAATATAAATATTTATGTCACGACCACAGCCGAAAAGCTATGGTCAGCCAAGAGTGTTGCTGTTGTAGGTATGCTAAACTCGGAACCATTGAGCGCTTTACCTCAATCTCGTTTGCCATTAATTGCCAAGTGGATCCCAGGCTCCATAAGTCGAGGCAAAAAAGCCGGGATAACGCGAGGAAGATGAACTTACAGCATAATACCGGGCTTGCGATCCATTCCTGACAAGCATATTCATTAAACATCGGTACGTGATCGGTACTAATGATCATTAGCGGATCGCACGGCCCATTCTGCGTACTAATCTTTTACGTTTCTGATGAGTCGACCCGGGTGATTAATGCGCGTTAGGACAATGATGCCGGATTCCACTTGACATTCACTAAGTGATTCGTAAGATTCCTGATAAATTATTTTTGAATAATAATTTAAGATAAGTTATCGGTAGAATCTGTGTGGAAAGAGAAGAGTCGCAAAATTTTATGTATTGGTTCCCATATACTACCAACTACTAACTTACTCCGCAAACTTTACTAAACTTTAAATTATTTTTATTTTATATTTTTTATTATTATTTTTTACTTAACTTTTTCCGCAAAGACACCTAACAAACTGTAATTAAATGCATAACTAATTAGCATTTCCTTACATTAAATCAAAACTAGATAGTGACTAGGTATACAAAATCATTCTAGCTAAGAATAAATGAATAACTGAGTCTGAACATGGTTACATATCTTACTAACTAGAACATAAAGCGTATAGTAGTATACTCTATAATGGACGTGGAACCAGTAATGGGACAAAAAAAAACAAATCCTCTGAAATAAGTATCTAAAAGTAGTTTATAAACACTATACTATATATTATCATAAATAAGAGTCCTAAAGCTATTTCAGTTTGAATTCTTATTAAATTCGGTTATTTTTTAAGAAATTGGCACCAACCCAAAAGTAGTCGTGTCTCTGAAAAAAAATACCACTAAGAATTCTTAACATCTTCGCTAAGAGAGGTGAGTTAATTTATTAAATTTTAATTAATTAATACTTGATGAAAACTAGAATTTGTTTTGTTAATTGCATTTACCACGAGATAAGGTATAAAACACACTATGTAGTGACTCCACAGATGTAAAAAAATATTGGTATTTGGCCCAATCGTTATAGGAGCTGTAAAACTGCATACCTCCTATGATGGGACAACTTACATAATGATGCTTGCCATGCCATAATTTCATGTTTAAACAATACAGAAGTAAAATATAGTTACGAAATATGTCAACCAGGAGGTATGCTTCGAGACAATCGAGACTTCGGACAAATTAATATCGTTTTTCCAAACTTTTATTTAACTTGCTCTGTTAGTGTGGGTCAATTCTTGGTAGCTGAATTTGAGCCACTTTCCGATTTCCGATTAATTTTGTGTACGTAAATGCAAATCGGATGATAATGCAATATTATGATAACATGGACCTGATCTGATGATGGAGACAGGAAGGTGGCCATGGGAACTCTGCGATAAACGCTAATTGTCTTTGGGTATATTAGAATTGTCTCGATGGGTCTAATACAATAATTGGCTGTGGAAAGAAAAGTACCTACATTCAGCGATAAAAGCTTATACTAAAACTTAATGTTTTTGCCATAACTTTTTATTTTTTAAAACCATAAATATAATTAATAACAAACTTAGAATAAAATTAACCTAAAATTATAAAACTACCTACAAAACTAAAACTAATACCTAAAAAATATATATATGTATAACATAATGTGGGTGATCTAGTGCCATAACTTATTTCAATATTTTATACTGATAGAGCAATGTCCATTATATGTCCATATTATTGGAGCTTTGGTGTCCATGTCCATGACTGGAGAAAAAAACATAGTTTTAATTTGTCAAGTATATGGAAACTCATTGCAGTATCTTTGATACAACACCCCTGAAACATGAAAGACGGATAGGACATCCATTTTTTAACTCGCTAATCGGTAGACCATTTACATGTATCAGAGAAATATCACAAATACTCCAAATTTCCTCTTAAATGTCCCATGACTGGTGCTGTAACCATAAATTGAGTTGTAAATTTACACTTAGCATAATCAGCGCAAGTTTCTTCAGATTCTTCAATTTATGCCGTTCGAGCAACGAATTTATCCCATCACCTGTGGATTGCAGCGTTGGCAGCGCGCCAACGAAGTTTTGGGCTCGGCTCGTCTCGGCGATAGCAATTACTGGGCAAACTGGCCCGGAAAATTGTACCCCACCGACACATTAATAATATAAATTAGCGCGCCCAACACTTTTACTTCGAGTACCAATTAGAGTTTAATAGTTATTTGTTTTACAAGGGGGCAAAGTTGTTGTTTAACCGCTCGTGCTAATATTGATACCCGAGCAAGCGAAAGATTCCAAAATTGAACCAAGAGCGTAGCGAGTGGTTCAAAAAATGGAATCTTGAGCGTTGCGAGGGTTTCAAAGCACGAGGGTTAAACAAAATTTGCCCCCGAGTGAAACACAAAATTTTTCACCACACCAACCCGAAGCAAATATTAAATGTAAAATATCAAACAAAATCAAACAATATCAAATCCAAATGAATGTTATTAAATATTTATTATCCAAAAGCATCATTTAAAAGTCAAATCTACCAGCAAACATAATAAAACAACTCAAAATTTGCATTTGATTAATTTGCCTCACATGTGGATAAAATGCAACTTTGCTATTCGTATTCGAAGTGCAAAGTAAGCCTTTCCGAGCTGGTGTGGTGAAAATAATATTACCCTGTTTAGACAAAAGTCTACGGACCGTGGGTTACGAGTACCATTGAAATATAAAATATAAACAGTCAAGTATTTTATAAGTTTATCAATATTTGTAATTTTTCGTTAATTAATTCTAAATAAAAAATATGCTATAAATACACACACAGTGATATCCTAGCCATGTTGATTAGGAACATTACCTTTAGGTCTACCTAAATAAATGTTCCTAACCTAAACCTGTTGATGGTTTACCTAAAGGTAACGTTCCTATATGAACAGGGCTAGGATATCACTTGGTGATCATAAATCCTAATAATCCGTGCTGCGCTCACATTACAGAATCAATTTTCGCAACCCGATCTAACTTGCCACGGGTTACGGCATAACATATGTACGACTGTACGTACCTATATGTCTATCTCCACTCTATCTCTAACCTTACCTAAACTTACGTGTCAAAATTTAAATCAAATGTAGAATAGGAATACTTGACCATGCATGGACGTATGTGGCCTGGTATTGACGTCATCTTACCCTTGCTCCGGCATTTTTGCCGTGGCTCACTTCTTAGGGAGCCTGGGGTCCGAACCCCGGTAGGCGTTGGTAGCGTAACGGTAGTTCAAATCTGCGACTACTTCATGTTTGAACTAGGTACAGTCAAGGAATTTAAATTCCGACCCATTTCGTACTTTGTCACAGTGACAACCGTATGAGGTCTCTAGCGGCTTTCATATTGATTGTCACTGTGACAAAGTACGAAATGGGTCGGAATTTAAATTCCTTGACTGTACCGTTAGGCTACCAAAGCCCGTTTGCCGTAAGGCAAACTATTCCCACCTCACTTGCTTTTCCCACGTACCTAAACATTATGTTAATTTAATGAGAAAAATTCCACAACCAAGGCTCAATCGTCTTTATTCCGGTCCCTTTGGCGCTTCGTTCAAAGTATGATGACAGCGAAAAATTATTAGAAGTAAAACCGTTTTAGGCTTTCCCCGTAACGACCTTTAAAAAGTTTATGAAGTTGTTACATCTGCCTCAGGTGGAACTTTTGGAACAGAGGTGAGACTTTATCTTTTCGACTTTGTACTTTACTTAAGCGAGTTGGCAAGATCTTTATTCGATTCATAGGTACTGGAGAAACGTTTGGTTTTGTGGCCTCATTTTCTCACTACCTATTTTTAATTTTAATTCTCAATTGCGCGTTAATTTCATTATATACAACAAAATTTTAGTCGAAATAACTATTAGGAAGATATGTATGTATACCTATTTGAATGGAACGCAGTATAAATATATTACTTGAATGCACTGAGAACAAAGTAAATTGTTATTCAATTCAAACTCCTTCGACTAAATTTAATAAAGACTTATTGTATAGTGCAGTTTATTAAATCAACTCTTAATTAATAAACTGATAAAGATAAAAGATAAAGTTGGATAACAATTTTATAGACATTTTACTCGTATTTAGACCATAGATTTGAAGTTGCTTTCAACTACAAATCTATTGTCTTATGTACATATGTAGTAATTATTATACTGTATAATGAAGCAGAAGTACCTACATAACGGGGGGAGTACACTAAGAAAATAGGGATGACAATAATAGGTAATACAAATAGGAATTTAAATAGGTATGTTTTTATACGAATTAAAGTTAGTAGAGTTATAAGTGTGGCATACAGACAGACAAACAAGGAACATGATACCTGCTCTATAATAAACTTTAATTATCCGGCGAGTGCTATGTAGTTGCGAAGACTATTTAACGAAACTTTAAAGACTCAGCTAAGGCTTCAATTCAGAGCAACAAACTTATCTAATGAAGGCAGCTTTCTCCACTGGCTTGCAAGAATATCTCGACAAAAAACTTTGGGACACTTTGCATTTATATTTTTTTTATGAACGAACTGATCGTCATTTTTGTAGGGTCGTCAATACTTAGAAATACATACATACATACATCACTGACTCAGTGACCCAAAGAGGATCTTGGCCTCTGACACAAGTAGTCCGATAGCAATAACTTTTGAAGTTATAAGATTATTAATGTTGCTTATTTTTTACATATAGTTTCCAGACCACATACTAAACCTAATAATAATAATTTGTGTCATCCTAGGTATTTGCTTAGGCAGAAATTTAGGTATTTCTTTTTTTAAACAGTATTCGGTAAAAACAATATTCGAGATGAAATTCTTTGTTTCCCTGTAAAAGCGAAGTGGCTTCCGACATACACACGCATTTTGTGTCATTTTCATCCACGGGTATAATGACATTTAATAAATACCTGATAGTGAACCTAAAATGCCTAAAATAAAATTATAGTCGGTAAGTGAAGTGTTGTACTTCACAGGATATTATAATATGTTATTCAAACAAATGTGTGTCAAATTCATCCACCGCTTTTATTTTTAATATTTTTTTTTCTTATAAAAATCAAGTATGTGCCACAAAAAAAATTCATGTTATTAAGTTTACGTCTACATTATTATAATGCCACATCGAGACAACATTCATAATTTGGGTCATTTTCAACCACGGTTTTTTACTATTTGGCAAAATAAAACTTTGCATGAACGGCGTACGCGGGAAAGGCTACCTACGCGGGTAGGGTGCTTGTTAGATAAACATTATGGCTTCTCTATCCGATGGGCCAACGCCGGCCACTCCAAGGAACGCAGCCATGCGGTAGAATGAGATAGCAATATGACTTGCTCCCTCTAACGCATAAATGCGTCCCTTGGAGAGGCCGGCATTGGCCCATCGTGTAGAGGAGCCATTACAGTGTATTTATTTCATTCGGAGGCATCTTTTCATAGGCTCCTCATACTGACCAATATTCGTGAAGTTCGCAATCAAAAGGTACCACTTTATCCTTGCCATAAGGACTCTCTGACAGGTTATTTGTATAAAGATACAATAAAGTTTCGTCTTTATGGTAAACGACAAAGTGGTCCCTACCTTTTGAATGAGAATGTCACATCAGCGACTTTTAAAAATAACTTTTATTCGATATTTAGAACACTTTTTAAGATTATTTTAAGACGCAATGTATTGCTAATTTTGTGATGTATAAAGCCTGGCAACGTTAATTATAATGATGATGATGTACATTGAATACAAGACTTCATAAATTATAAAAGTTATTGAAAAAAAAAGTATGTTCGTTTGAGGAGCAGAATATAATTGTTTTAAATATTTTGGTGATATTACGGGCTCCACCGGGTTGGTATAATTATGAGAAAAAATTTTGGCTTGCGATTATCGTTAGCCACGCCCCCCCTAACATAGCATGAATTGAATGCAATAAAAATATTTGCACTTGCATGTGCAACTATAATATGTACCTAGTTGATACATAATATAAAGACTGATTTTATTAATTTTAGTAATATATATTATTACGATACCTTTTGGTTCAATTGGCGTAAAGGACAAAATGCTACTTTTCAGGAGACGCGAAAAACTGCATTTTTTTTAAATGTTTATAATATATATTTGTGGTTTATCGAGCTATGTTTTTGATGTGTATTGGAAAAGTACTCAAAATGTTAGTCTCTTTAACCTGAATTAGCAATCATATCTATAAATTAAATACGAAAGAAGTTAATTTCCTTTAAAATTGGTCAAAAACACTATGAATGCCCTTTACGCCCATGAAATTTTTGATAATTTAGTGAATCTTGTTTATTAGGGGGACGTAAGAGACGTTATCAGACTATTTTATTCCAAATTCGGGGTGTATTAGTTACCAGTCACGGTACACATGTTAACTTTTCTCAGCATAATTTACTGTTACGAAGCTTAAAAATGTATCAAACGGTAGTTGATTATGCCAGGTATATCCCGATTAGAGTTATAATAGTATAGTATCTAAAATCCTAAGAACTTTGTTTATTAAAATTTTCATACATAGGAATTTTACATCTTAAAAATAATTACACAGTAACTATTAGTCAAACCCGTTCTTTATCGCTTCCGGTGCAAAAGTGCCCATAATACTCACGGCATTACCCCGCTGGATGGCTATGGACAGCCTCTGCACCAGAAAAGATTCAGAGTGGGGATCCTCTCCCTTTTGCCTATGTCACGCACAAATTGTTTCGCGTCAGCACCCCAGCAGCCCTCAGTTTCCTCCGCAAAAGGGACGAAAATAAAGGGCAAGTAAAATAATATCAATATGCAGTATAATATGTCCTTTACGACCATATTGACCATACGAGATACGATATGAAAAATCATCAAGACAAATGAAGGGCTTAAAGGACGACAAAACACATGTAAGTCATTTACAACAATATTTATAGCGGTAACCTTTACGATAATATCCATATTTCTAATTTATAACTGGTAATTTACCATTGAGATAAGCTGTTTTTGCAAGCTCATAGTGCAAAAATTGGGTCATAAAGGCAACTTTTTAAGAGATATCGAACGAAAGCGCTTGGAATTCTGAACAAAACTGTATATAACGACTACCGTAGGCTCAAAGGGCGTAAGGGACAAAATTGCGAAAATGCAGTTATACTCAGTATTTTTTTTTTCTATCGAATAGTATTATTTAACGTCTCGATAACTTGAAAAAAATGTCCGTTAAGCACTATGAAAAATCAATGCTTGAACACAATTTTCCAACGCATTTGGCCGTATCTGCCAATTCAAAAAAAATTTGTGAGACATTTTGGCGTAACTCCCAACTTTGCATATGATTTGCGTGGATGTCTTTTGCATCGGAAATTTTATTAAATAAATATGTGGTAATTTTTTGTCCGTTACGCCTCTTTGCGCTTTTTGAGTGCTAAATGTACGTTAGGCCCACAACTAATGGATGTTTACACGAGTGTTAGATAATTCAATGTACGAGATACGCCCCCATACTATGTATAATTTCGGGTTTATAATTGTTGTTTTTTTGTGTTTAAGTGGGATGAGCTAGTTATACTTCCCTATATCCTTGTGAATTTTTTTATTAAGTAGGTACTTGCATTACCTGCTCATGTGCTCATTGCTTTATTTATAGGGTTACAAAATTTTGACAATTTAAACTGAACTAGTGGGTACTTTTTCATCAGTTTTATGAAAATAATAAAACATGACTATATCCTCGTGCCGCCCAAGAAAAAAAACGCAAGATCAGCTAAACGCCCAGTGTGCAATATATGAGCCATAATATTTTGAAGTCGTAACTGCCCACGCACTTCAAACATTTTTTTTTACACAAAACTCGAGCAGGATTTTTTTTATTTTTTTCTGGGTATATGTGAATAAAAATGAATACAGTAAACTGAATTCCACTTTCGTATCTTTTGTTCATTTAAATGCACATTGGGTTTTTGACTGATGTTATAAAGTAATAAAATATATTTTTTTAAATCAACTTTAAGGCACGTAATCGCGATATCGTAGACTCTGACTATTATTATTCTGCTTAAATAGTTACGTAAGTCAAAAATAATTAGAAAACATTTTTTTTAGCGTTGAGCTACTTTTTTATGTATGTTAACATTCATATTTGACACTGAAATGCTTTATAACAAGGTCTGAAAAATAGTTCATAAACTTCCTTAACATACAACTAAATTATCCTTTTTAATTATATATAAGTTATTGTATGTTTGCTGTGTTTCAGTATCACATCCTTCGAAACTTTATTTTTCACTAAGACTGTAAATATTTGGTTCATCACCAGAAAGTTGGTATTCAGGATCACAAATTTTATTGTGTGATTGCAAAAAGTCTTCCAGCTCGTATTCAACAAGTAAATCATCATGCAGACCTAAAATAAATTATCAAAAAAGAACCTTCAGTTGTAGGTTATATTATGTATTTTTATAACAGTAGCGCCCAGTGTGCAATATGATGAACATAATCTTACGATTAAGAAAAAAAAATGTTTATTTGTGCCTTTGTAAAAAAATAACAGTATATTTCAATAAAACAAACATTTAGGATAATTTTTATGTCACTCTCTAAACGATAAAAGCCATGATTCATTTAATAAATCAAGATTATATACCCATGTGTCGCGCGTCTTTGGATAATTGCGGAAGTACAACACTTGTCTATGAATATCTGTCAAACGTCAGCTGTCAAAATGGTCGCCACTGAACCGACCATTCACGACCTCTAGGTAAATTCCAATTATGCGCGAAAATTTAAAACTTACATCTGATAAACTTTTATGTACAGCGTATTGTACACTGGGCGTTTAGCTCTGAATTTAATTTCTAAAGTCTGGGCAGTTATGCCGAGTGTCACTTTGTACAATGTATTGCACATTGGGCGGCACGAGGATATTCAAATGATAATTATGGCGTTTAATTAAGGTAAGACTGATAACTTTTAGTTTTGTTTGTGACTGGGTCATTGGTAATACCTATTGATTAAAACGTATCATTAATACTTTTTTGTTTAAACCCTAATTTGCAGGATTACCTTTATGAAAGTTACTGTTTAGTTAAATTAACGTTTGCATTTAAATCCATAGAAGTACGTAAACCTGGCCTTTTTCTACTCTAATGTAATGTCATAAATATGCGATCATATTCATTAAGTTTTACTGAATAGGCATATGAAATTTCTAAATTACTATTGTACCTAATAGTATTTTAGTATGTAAAAGTAAAATTTATAATCTAACTAACATTACAAACAGAAATAACGCATAATACTTTCTATAGTTAAATTAATTTGTTAGAAATTGTTGTATATCAATATATACATCAATGGTAGGACAGCAGTGATTCTGTTGAAGTAATATACCTAAACAAATAAATAGAACATTGTTTTAGTGGCTAAGAAAACGACCTTTTCCACGTTTAAGTATTCAAAATAACAAAAATGTGGAAAAACTTAACAGTGAATACTACATCTCTATATTTTTTCGGAACAAAAATGTAAATTATAGTAAGTACTTAGAAGTATAGTGTTCTCTAAATGCAAGTAGTAGCAATATTGGCAATATTGCAACGAAATTATTGGATTTACGCCAAATGGTACTAAAACAGTTTAAAGTTTAGTACATTACGCCCTTTTTCTAATAAGATAAACAATAAAGAAGAGACGTAAGGGACGCCCTTCTTAAAAACAGTCGTGTTTTTTGGCGTAACGGACATGCTATTTTCGGTAATAAGCATTGTATTGTAAGTTCAAGAAATCAGTTTAAAAGACCTGAAAAAGTTAGGAATAAGCCACATATAGGCATTAGTTTATTCAAACAAACAAAAAAGGTCTGATTTTTTTCCTCAAACAAAACTGATTTTTGGCTCTCCTGGAAAATCGCGTTTTGTCAGTTAAGCCCTTTGAGGCTACGGTAGTGGATATAACTTATTTTCGCCAAAATGTCCTTTACGCCAATTGAACCCAAAGGTATTATCCAAGAAGCTTGAACTATCAAAAGTGTTGGTAATTATTATTTAAGGTAAATGTATTCAAAACATAAGAATAAACAGGCTTTAAATAACCTCAATACGTGTAATTAATAATATCTATTGTAAAAAAATGCTAAGAACAAAAAAATACATTAAAAAAATACATTAAAAAAATTATGTGCATAATTTACGTTAAGTATGGAAAGACTGGTTTGTGCTATTTATAATGAAAAAAAAAATGTTTATATTAAAATTTATTAGTCCATATAATTAAGATATATTGAAGTTAGACTTGATTAGATAATTAGATATAGAAATCAAAATATTAATAACATTAATATAAATTAAGTTCAAGAAGTAATATTTTTATCAAAGAATGAAAGTTACCTCAAGTCACGGCATTAATAAGCAAATTTTACTCAAGTGGTACCTTTTCCCTGTCATTGTCACAAGTATATGATGCGTAACCGTGAACACTAAAGTTTGTAAATTGCGAACTCTTTCTCTTTTACTCCAATTAGACGTAATAAAAGTGACAGAGAAAGATGTCCGCAATTTGCGAATTGCGATGTTCGCGGTAGGCCCTCAGGATGGATATGTCGCATATTTGTTAATCAACATTACGTAACGAATGTCAAAGAGGAATTTCACATTCTCAATGTGTATAGATATAAACAGACCTTAATTCTCTTTCTTACTTACACACTTACAGTTATTTTGCTAAATGGTGACATAATGTACAATATCTATAAGTTCTCTTTGTAGTAGTATAACTTTGCATAAGTTGCGTTAATTTGGCGCGCAGGCGAAGTAAACATGCGTTGCGTACGCAACGTGTGGTTTTTAGAGAGAGGCCCTTACCCGCCGTCACGCCAAGGTCGCGCCGCGCCCGCCGCGCCCGCTCCCCGTGCATGGCCCGCGTTGCCCGTTAAGAGCCACCCGCTAGCGTCGTATGAACGCGAACATTATTTTTGTATTATTTGTTTATGCAATGGATGAAACTGACACAAATTCATATTTCTTATTTATCCCGCCTTTTATATTAATAAGGTGTGAACTCTAGTAACCTTAATATTCTTTTGTTATGGTAATAGCCTGTTAGAACAAAATTATCAAAAATCTTATGAAGCTGTGCCTCAATAAGACACAAAAACATGTAATGTACATATTGATACGATTAAATGCGACGTCAGCAATTTATTTTAACTTTAATTATTTTTTGAGTCATTTTGAATAGTATGACATAGTATCCGATTGCAATGGACGTAATTGACACAAACTATGTTTTCACATTAAAAAAAACTATCCTAAATGCGACACAGTTACATGTTTTCTCTCGAATATTCTTTTTTCCAAAATAATTCAAAATAAAAATAATTACCACAAATTATTAAATAACTTTAAAAGCAAATAATATCTGTGACACAAAACAAAATGTTAGATTAACATCTTAAAACAGCATTCGTAGGCGAAAAAAAATTTGACTTTAATATTACTTTAAGTTAGGGCTCAAAATATAGCCAGCGCTGCAGGACTAAATGTATTGATTGTCATATTATCGTTAGTCATAAAACTGAAACCGTTAACTTTTCAGGATTTTTGTAACGTTATTCTATAGATGGGTTAGGTTAGGTTAGGTTTGTTTTATGCCAATCCTGAAAAGTTACGCGTTTTTGAGAAAAACCAATTATGACTAACGAAAATTCGGACAAACAATACATTATGACTTAAAACTATTTGGGAAACAATAGAGACCCATATTTTTTTTATGTACGCGTGAAAAAATGAAAAGCGTAGCAGATTTATCTGATATCTGAAGATCTGCCATATGTGTCATATATCATTAAGTTTGAGACTTAAGAACTTGTTATGCCACGTTACGGAGACAAAGTTGGCTTCGCCGCAGGAGTTCCTCTTAAATTATTATGATATGGAAGTTTCGCCTTGTTATCGCCTAGTTAAATTTGATGTCACATAACATAATAACAGTTTCGTAATTTGTGTCAAGAACTTTCATGTAAATATAGATTGGGATAAGAGCAATTAAAAGTTACTCATGTGTTACTTATGAGTTACAAAGTTACTTATGTGGATATGTACATAATCTATCTTATAGGTAACTAAATATAGTCTTATTACTGTGATCATCAACGAGTGTCGTCATCTGTCTGCGACATGCCTCTCGGTATCAACATTAGTTGACGGATTGCCTCGATGTATCGATTATGATGTGATGTTGGTACATGTGGTTATGACTTTAGTTAGTAAGTGTAGGTACTGACGTTCGACAAGGAAATATATTTTACTTATTACAATTGATTACATTACACATTTGTAAAGTATAAGTATTTTTATTTCGTAAAATTAAACGAAATCGTATGATTGTTTATTAAAATTCGAGTTGTGCAATTTAACCATCTGCAGGTAGCACCTACTTATTCGACGCGGTTCGACATGGAACTTACTCAAAGGCCTTTGAAACCAGTTGGCACACTTCGCGGAATGAGCCGAGAACGGAGAATTTATCTGGAATGTGTGCGCTGGACAGTTTTCAACATGCTGTGCTAATTGACATGAGACTTACTTAGCAGTAAAACGGTAGTGTACGTGAGTATTTCATTGCTAAAATTGGTACTACAGATTAATATGAGAAAGCCTGGGTTAGGAGAATTATAACCGGCTATGGTTTTTCGCGTTTTATTACTAGACCTACTTCATTATTTATTCTTCTTTCATTCACCCATGCGAGTATGATCCTTTGCCATTAGCATACCTACCTACATACTTTCCTCTACATGCGGACATTTTTTTCATTACTATTTATATCCATTATATTTTCATATTTCTAGAAAGTATTCTCTTAACGTAGGTACCCACTTAGGTAGGTACGTGTATAGTTGTGCCGTTCTCGAGAACGTTCGTTCCCTGTTTTGTATGGGAAACATAAATAAACGACTCGAAAATATTCTCCATAGTAAACGAAGAACGTTCTCCAGAACGGCACAACTAGGTAAGTGATTATCTGAACTCCAAAACAGAGATGGAGGACCTTCCTTCTATCTAGAGCAGATGGCTACGATGCTACGCCGTAGCCATCATGTGTACGGTAGCCCGTAGCAATGCCTGCAGAAACGTTCTTTCGAGATTTTTTTTTTATTATGAATGGGCTTACTCATGGCCACAGACTAGCCGAATATTCAGAAACGTCGAAAAAAAGTTATAGGTACCAATTGGTTTTTATTATCAGAAGTGGTAGTCTGATTGTATTTTTTTTTAAGTTTATTAATTTTGTTACGGTCGTACGTACGATACTTTGACACGATTCGTGCACTAAGTGCAGGCTTGATGCCTAATAAGTAATAACACGACTGTCAGTGCATTTCGATCGTCAAAATCGCATCATAACAAGATCAAAACCTTTACAAATATTAGTATTAAAATACTAACAAAGTATTTTAATACCGTTCCAGATCGTTGAACAAAATTGCTATCATATTTTTTATTTATGAATAGGCCATCTGCCATTCACTATTTGCTACTCAAATATATTATAGTGAGCGATATAAGCAAATGGTGTTTCATATGAGTAAGAGGGGCAAATTCTCATTAACACCTTACATGCAACAATCGACTTTATGCCGGCTAGGCAGGGTCGAGACCCGCAAAAAGTAGGAAAGTTAATAGTGAGAATCATAATCATGACGAAGCAAACTTGTATTCAGAAGCGAATCTCATTTATTCATAACATTTCTATAGTTACGATAATAATACTATCCCTGTTACCTAGATACATACATGGGTATAATAAATCCCATCAAAAACATAAATGTAAAAAGGAGAGCCAAGTTCAATACAAAAATTATGTTTGGCTGTGGGGCTCGCCGCAAAAAGAATTTAGATCTAAATGAGTGCCAAGTTCTATGCAAAATCCAAATATGTATTTATAGGAACAAAATAACATTATAAACAAGTATTAAACTCTATTTCTTTGCTTTATTGGATACCTATAACAATTGCTGTTATTTAAAAAAAATGCGAGATCTTAAAGCAGGTTAGATTTGACTTGGCCAGTTTTCATTACATCAGCCATTTTATAAAGTTATTCAACATATATATATATATATATATATATATATATACATATATATATATATTTTGTAATTCTGATAAAAACTGGCCAAGTCAAATCTAACCTACTATAAGATCTCAATTTTTTTTTAAATAACAGCAATTGTTATAGGTATCCAATAAAGCAAAGAAATAGAGTTTAATACTTGTTTATAATGTTATTTTGTTCCTATAAATACATATTTGGATTTTGCATAGAACTTGGCACTCATTTAAATCTAAATTCTTTTTGCGGCGAGCCCCACAGCCAAACATAATTTTTGTATTGAACTTGGCTCTCCTTTTTACATTTATGTTTTTGATGGGATATCAATACTTTTTGTAAAGAAAACTAGGCAGGTTTTGAGATTTAATGTTTTTTCTTGTGTTTCCGCTGCATGTTTTTTACTTCTGTTCTTTGTATTAATTATGTGGTGCCGCGCGCCGCAGACGACACACCGTTGGCCGGTTGTTTAGCGCGTATTACAAGTTTTTTGTATGGGGACACCACTTATTTTTTGACTTAACTTTATTTTTATATTTCTTTTATATAGCAAATATAATAATACATATATTGGGATAGTTTCAAATATCTGCTTGTAACGGTTCCAACGCTACAATTTAAAAATATTTTTTTGTATGGGGACCCCCCCTATTTTTTAACTTTTTTTTATTTTTAGATTTTTTCCTACGCTTACACACAATTACCGAGCTGGATTCCAAATTTCATCCTTCTAGGCCATCTGGAAGTAGGTTAGGTTTAGATACTATATGTCAGTCACAATAAAAAAGAAATTTGTATGGAGACCCCCCTATTTATTAACTTTTTTTTATTTTTAGATTTTTTCCTACGCTTACACACAATAACTGAGCTGGATTCCAAATTTCATCCTTCTAGGTCATCTGGAAGTAGGTTAGGTTTAGGTACTTATATGTCAGTCACAATAAAAATGGTTTTTTTGTATGGGGACCCCCCCTATTTTTTTAACTTTTTTTTTATTTTTAGATTTTTTCCTACGCTTTCACACAATAACTGAGCTGGATTCCAAATTTCATCCTTCTAGGTCATCTGGAAGTAGGTTAGGTTTAGGTACTTATATGTCAGTCACAATAAAAAATGGATTTTTGTATGGGGACCCCCCCCTATTTTTTAACTTTTTTTATTTTTAGATTTTTTCCTACGCTTTCACACAATAACTGAGCTGGATGCCAAATTTCATCCTTCTAGGTCATCTGGAAGTAGGTTAGGTTTAGGTACTATAAGTCTGTCAGTCAGTCTTAAAATTTACGACTTTTTGACCTTCATATCTTTATAACCATTTGAGCTAGCTTCATGAAATTTGGGCTTCTAGATGTCCTTATGGATATAATTAAACACACGTAGTTTTATGTGTTTACGTTAAAGATGTTTTGAGTTATAGAAGGGTCAAAAGTGGCACCAAGTGGTTCGTGTAATATTACACTTGGCGCTGGCTAGCCAGTTCCTTTGCTTGAACTTGGCTTGACACGCTGCCGCGTGTCTAGATGTAGGGTTTAGTTGTGAAATGATTTTAACTATTCAGTATCCTAAACAATAACTTCGCTTCGTTGTAACTTTCCAACAGAGAAAATTCCAGTTGTTTTGGATCGTGGCAAATTTCGGCGAAACCAAGTCTGTTAGGTTAACGAACTCTGATCAACTCAGCGGTGGTCAGCATTATTTTGTATGAAATTTCGATGATGAATTCGGAATTTTGATCGCTAATGAAACAATTATTTCCCAATCATCGATATCGCCACGCCGTTAATTCGCCAATGCACCACGGTAGTGCTAAGTACATATGTATATTATTTTACTATAGGTACCTCTAGAAAAATATTTACTTACTTTGCAGCGACCCGAAATGGATCATGGCTTTCCACACCATAGACCGCATTGCTTCTCTGTCCATAGCCGTTTCTTACCAGTCGACGGCAAAAAAATGAATAAATTAAAACTATAATAGTTTTATTACTAGATAAATAAAATGAGACCGTAAACTGAAACAGAAAATTTTATAAGGTTTTTTATTCTCTCTCACATATGTATTTCAGTTTATAATTTATAAAGCAAGTAGTCGGTCGGTACCTACTTGTTTAGTGATTACTTAACAACAACAACAAAATAATTTCACTTGTGCTAGTTGTAAAATGAGGCGGTGTTGGATTTACAATTCACACAAGCGTGAGATAACCTCAAGAACACAAGTAAAGCGATTCCGTTGATTGGGGTCCCACCCTCTTCTTTTGTCAATTGGGATAAGATAACCTACCTACGATCTTTTCCTTTAACCTTTATCTGACAGCAACTATCTAAGAGTACGAAACCACAAAAAAATATTTTTAGGTTTCGTGTAGAGACATAGGTACTATAATTATAATGATATCCAGTGCGCTCTCACTTACCTAACTGGTAGGTATATAAATTGTATAAGCTAGCATATTCGTATTCTTTTATTTATAAAATGTTTACGTGGATTCATACTTTTCAAAACATGCATTCAAATATGCATTTTAAAATTAGATAAATAAGAAAAAGTGTTTCAAGCTTAGTTGAATGGATCCCTTTGTTTGACATAATTATTAAAAGTCATAATGTACTTAATGATTGTCAGACACAGACAAAACATCCACCAGACTTTGCATAGTCGCGCTACTCCCTCTGCCACGCATACGGTAATTTTACTCCATGTTCGAGTCGGAAGTGTTTCTGTGTGACGTCCGTGTCTTTGAACTGACCAATCACGGCACGGGATTTCGCTCACCTCGTCCCGCGCACCCCCGCATTTTTGGCATCATCGGTTACATGAAGTAATTGCTCTAAACTCGGTCTAGAGGATTTCTAGTCTATGTTGTCAGATAATCATTAGCCATATTTCTGAAACCGTTCACTTTTCAGGATTTTCGTAAGGTTATCCTTTAGTAAGGTTGGGTTAGGTTTGTTTTATGGCAATCATGAAAAGTTACGGGTTTCTGAAAAAAAAAAACAAATTATGACTAACGAAAATGCGGGCATATAATACCTACATTATAACTTAAAACTTTATGGGAAACAATATAGACCCTTATTTGAACATATTTTTTCATGTTTATTTTTTATACGATTTTATTGTTTGACGATCTTTTTGTGAAATTATTATTACTTACATCATATTAAGTTTGATATTCAAGTTTTTGTACGCCATCAGCCAGGGTATAGTGCTACAACTATTTATTTACCACCACTGTAATCAGTTTGACATATACCTACTCACAAATAAAATCACTTTGACTTTGACTTTGACATCTCTTTAGTAATTAAATGTTATTTCAATTGTTTTACCTGGTTTGCGCCATGAAAGTTGTGCGTGGGATGCGCATCAATCACCAAGACGATGGTTAAAGTCGTATCAAAACGAGATCAAAACGATAACGAAATCAAAATCGGCTTGCTGATCAAATGAGGAACAAAGCTCATGTTTCATTTAACACTATTTGCATTTTACAATCGTGACTCGCAAGTAGAGCGAGATGCGGTGCGAGCGCGTTGCGGTGGCGGTACAGGCCGCGTAGCCAAGATGCCGATCGCTTACGCTCCGTAGCGATCGAAACGCTACTGTCACTGTCGCACTAATATGGAAGAGTGATAGAGAGACATAATTCTTTTCGTTGTCGAAGCGATAGCGATTGTAACCTTGGCTAGGCCGGCAGTACAATAGCTCTTCCCTCCCCATAGTTAGAGGAATCGACATTAGTTTCCTTGTTGGTTGCAAAATTATTTGTATTTGCATTTTGTGTCCCACCTAGTACAATTGTTTCTGTGCTTATAGGTACGGTCGGTGCCCCAACTTAAGTACCCACGTTGCCATACTATAATAGCATATAAAAGTAAGTACTTAGCATGTAAACTAACAAGGATTGTATAATTTCACTATTGTAGGGAAATTTGGAACCGATAACAGCTTGTCCTGTGCTAGGCTTGTAGCTAGCATGTTGAATTCAATTATGAATGAACAATATACAAACTTGAGCAGTTTCGCGCTGATTATAATTAGATATTTTAGTATTGACTATGACTACATATACAGGGTGGAAAGTTAAGTCGGGCCCTGGAGGGAAACTACCTTAAATCCTTAAGCTGGCTCATTTTTCTTAAAGGAGACATTCCTTTGTACAATCATGTAAATTAGACTTTGTAGTGACTGCTCAAGACAGTGGCAGTACTAAGGAATTTCTAACAAGAATGTACCTACCTGGGGGCCGATTTTTGTATTTCGATCGCTCGATTTCATCACTCGAAAATCGGTGGAAAACGGCGAAATGCTAAGTTTTGAAATGCGAGCGATCAAAATTTGGAATCTAGTGGTATTGACCACTCGATTTCAATTCTATTAGTAAAAATAAAATGCCTAGTAGTGGAGATATTATTTAACGAAACACACGAAATCGAGTGGTCAAAATTCAAAAATCGGCCCGCTGGCCTGTTATTGACCAATACCTGCTTTTGTACCTCGATTTAATAATTCCCTGATTGCCTGTTCTGCATCCAAACTAACTTTAATTTAATATTCCTTATCACATTTACAAGGGATATTATTCAGTTTTGATTCAAGTATAATTTGAGAAAGTAGGTACTTTAAACATTGTATAAATACTACTTTTACGCTTCAAGAGAGTTTTTCAAGTCTTCCTAAAAATAGTTCATTAAATAAGTGTAATATAATTACTTACACAATAAAACGTGTGTCGTGCATTTATTTTCCTATAAAATTGTTAGACTTTTCAGGTACCTAATTCGCCTTATATTTTTAATTTTAAATCTAACCGCAAAAGCAAAGTTTCTAAGACATCCGAGGCTTCTAACTCCCTAACGCGGCTTATAATTTCAAAGCCTTTAATCAGTTTGATCCCGTTCGTTGTCAGGGACAACGTAGATCAGTTTCCATATGCCGTTATTAGCCTCCATTTTATGACTAAAATAGTAAAGCCACATAAGTGACATAATTAACTGCTTTTATTTTTCGACCGGATTCGGTACAGAGACTACTCGATTAAGATATAAATATTGTTTTATCCATTTACAAAAACGCCTAAATCTGCTAAGCTCCACCAAGATTATCCAAAGCTAAGCGCCTAAATCATCTCGTGATCTCCTTAGTCTTGATATTCTCAACGTGCACCAGGCGCATCAACTCAGGCAGACTAGTATAATTCTGATCTTTAATTATGTAATTGCTATGGCTCCCGAGGTCAAGTTATACTAGGTATGTGCAAGGCCAGTCAAGATACTTAAAATATTTAGTGAACCAGGTGGCGCGCTTCGTCTTAAATCGACAAACTGACCCCTGTAACTTTCAACATTAATCTGCATCACCTTCCGCCTATAGTATCTATAGGATTAATTAAAGTCTTTAAGGTTACTAAAATGATCATCATAATCATCATCATCTCAGCCATAAGACGTAACACACAACGTTCTAATCGGTCACAAAAACTTTGAAACATGACTGAAAAGGTTTCCACTCAGGTTGGACACTAACCAACTATAGGTAGGTACCTTTTGAATACCTTGAAAACCATCCGCAAAAACGCAACTAAGCTATACATAAAAATAAGTTCTTATATCTCACTAAACCTATAAGCGCCACTTGCACCATCCCACTAACCTGGGGTTAAGCGAATGTTAACCCGTTAACCCAGTGTCAAATTATACTGGTAACATATTATAAAGTTTTAAAATATACCTACTGTAATTGCTCGCCTTAGCTCATTAAAAAGTATAGACCTACCGAATTATGTAAAAGCGCGACGTGTTGATAATCCGCTTAAATTTTGATTAAGTATGTAGGAAATGAGTTTGCGAGGTAAGATGGGGATATATGAGGTCAGATCATCGCAGCCAGTAGTTATTAAAGTCGTTGAGGTTCGGAGTGGTGCCAACTCTATTCACGTGAACTGGAGCAATCTGGCCAATCTGGATTTATATAACACAATTAAAACGTAAATTGTGCGCTACCTATCCCATTTTCATTAAGTGAGTGATTTGGCAGTGTTTTGCATGTTGAGGGGAACAGTCATCGCCTTGTTGGCAGGCGGACGATCTTGACCCCTATTCGACAAGCGACGTTTGACGTATCGTGTTGATCTCCCACTGATGTGGGAAAAATCATAAGTTCTCGAATACGTACAATGTCAAAATTTGACATTAACAATCCACAGTTAGGGTGACAAGCAAACCAAACCGAACCACCCTTAGTTTAGAGTTGAGTTTTGGTTGTACCAAATGTTATTATCCACCGTTGTGGGATCAACACTCAGTATGCAATAAAATCAACTGTTGATTTGACGTGGATGCGAAATCTGACAGTTGTACAATGTACATGTCGAATTTGGCCCCTTGTCAATATCACTGAAAACTATTGTATGTACGCAAACTGACTCCGTAAGGACACTCGAGAAGCATTTGTGATATGGCACGTATATTAGAAACCGGATCCTGTCATGCTCCGAATAATTAAATGACAGACAAGAATATTCAATTAAGTACATTTTAATCACGTGACAATTTTACACGCAAAATTTTCCTTCAACGCAAACTTCAAAGCTAACTCATTTAACGCATAAGTAGCTGCCTGGGGAATATATTTAAGGCATTCAACTCGACGGGCAAGAATGATTACATCACTCGTGTCTTTACTGAAAGAGGGGATTAGTATGCAGACAGAATACCGATGTTTTGCTGCTACATTTGTGTCTCTTGTACGTTTTTCACTTTACTTGAAAGTGACAACAAAATCCCTTTCTCCGCCTTGATAGCGACACAAAATCTCAATCCCCTAATGGTTTTCTTAATCTCCCATGAAAATGTTTTATCGGATGTGGAACTTCTAAGTAACGACACGCTTTTATATCGAATAAGATACTTTAAATTCGATTTCCTGTTAAGTTAGGTACGTTCCTTTAATCAATTATTGAATCACCGCCAATTTTATTTTGCTTAAATAAAAAAGATGCGACACCGGTGGCTATCTCTTTACCTCACGTAATGACACGTGCGTTACAATCACAAAACATTCTTACATCTGTTACCTCACGTCTAGCATAAGTTGAACCCGACTTCTGAAACAACGAAAACAGCGCTCACAGTTACACTGTTTTGTTTAAAACTCGGCAACGCTCTGAGAAGCCGTTGTAAATAACAGCACTTATGTAGTGTCGAACCCTTGTCAACCCCGATACGACTCGTCGAGGGCACGCTTTGAATTAATAACCCCCTAGGTATTACAAACTTATTTTTGCCGCCCTTAGTTTAACGTGCTAGAACAACTAGTACGAGAAAATGTTGGTAAAAATTATGGGTAGCCGCAAAATGTAATTGTTAGTGGTAGCAATGATTGTGTATACCTACGTTATAATTTGTAATCTATCCGTAAGTGGTTAGTGGGGACCACCGCGTAATTGGAATTGGGATTTCGGGGTTTCATAATATTTGTGTGTTCAAGGTCAAAAGGAAAAGAACAGACACACGACAGTTAAATGTATACCTAAATAAATATCTGGGACAATCTTACATGGACTAATTTTACTCCAATCTAACCAGAGCTATTGGCACTAGGCGACGATATACACTTAAATAAACAAATACATAAGTAGGTAGGTACTCAGACAGCTCTATCAATACCGGGCATCGAACCCGGAATCTCCAGCTTCCTAGGTAGGGTCGCTACTGACTAGGCAAGGAGACCGTTAAACGTTATCGTTGCTTGTTGCCAATATACTTTCCTGTAAATCCCACTTTATTACATAATCATATACAAATTACGTAATCGTAGAACTGTAAGAAGAATTTTCGTAGGTATCTATTTATTAATGATTTATATAATTCAAAAAAATTCGGTGTATATCCACCATACACCATACATAGATTGACTCGTTTAACCTGAGGCTGGCCGCGTGCCAGTCTACAACGCCTTTGGGCCTGAAGTATCACAAGTAACTCGAAAGTCGCAACTGTCGCACTTGTACATTCGTACCTACGTAAGTGTGACAGGGAAGCAACACGTCGAACGTGGTTCGCGGTAGGCCCTCTGAAACTCACAGGTGCGCCGTTATTCAATGAGAAGGTCGAGATTTCCTAATATTTTTCTTACTTTCTTCATTCCCTTGAGGATCAACTTGAGTTACCTTTATGTTGGGATAAACAAAGCTATGATATGACGTCGCAATGTGAACCGATATTGTTATTTTCTTTATGAGGCTACGAAAACAATTAGTGACGCCAAGTGTCCACCACATGCCGCACAAGGCAACTTTCGACTGCGATACACAAAAGAAATGAACAGTGACCCGTTCTATTGCTCTTGGGTTTATAAAAAAAACAGCCTTCGAAGGACACTTTATACCCGCAAATGTCTGTATAACGGAACTGTTTTATATCGTTCTAATTTGTTACATAAAACATATTAAGTAGGCAGATATCGTGTTATGTTTACGTCACGGTGTAACGTGATAATAAATCAAAGCTAAATGAACTCTCCACTTCTATATCATTCCCTACGATTTCGTTTTTTTCTTTTGGGCTCAAGATCCGGGGTCGTCAGGCCACAAATTTCGCAAGGTATTTTCACCAGGCTGCTTGATTCATGCCTCTATAATTCATGTAGCATTCAAAGCGGAAGGCCTTTTCGTTTGAATACTCGTAAATACTGCCCTTAAGGTGTTGACCTGAGCGTTTTATTTCGTTTTTACGGTGCACATGAATGGTTTATGAGTGCTTAGGGGTATGGCTTAATAGATGTTACGAGTGCACGACTATATATGCGTTTTTAGTTTTTGTTAGGTCTCAACTGTTTAAAAAAAGTTACATGCTTTATGTATCTACTAACATATCGACACAAAAATGTGTAGGTAGGTACATTCAAAATGGTAACGTTAACCTTTAGTTTTATAATACATGTATACAAGTAATTCAATTAGGTACTTACATAATTTTACGCCCTGATGATTTGGTAAGATATTAGATTGCTCTACATATAATAATTGGTAAAACATTATTTTTAACGAATAGCACCTATATGTATAATGATCAAATTAACATTACGTCACCCTATTCAACGTAGGTAATACTGTGTAAACTGGAGCTCCAACATTCTCCGCACCGGCCCGGCCACATTCCGCTCGTCCAGCGGCATCCAGCGCCCTCCTACTCGACCTAATAAATTTTTCTGCAATCAATATTAACCGATCAAGTAATTTTCGAACGATTAATAACAGCATCATTGAAGAAAGAATCCAATGAGGTCGCACATATTCAGACTCCGTTCTTTGGAACTAGTGCTTTGGCACTAGTGGGCGGAACGTAACTAAATCATTGAAGTTGGGAATATTGTTCCGCTAATATGAAGCCTGTTAACTGCTGAAACGAGCGTGTCGTGTCGGTAGTTGGGAAACTATGTCGGAAACATATAAAGGCATGTTCTACCTACTCATATGTAGTCATACACAGTGGAAACTGGTCGAGCGGACTGAACCTCAACGTTAATTAAAAAAAAATTGACGTTGTTCGAGCTAACAGTTATAAAAGTAATTAAGCATCTCATCTCGAAGCGCTTAGTCGTTTTTTTAACCCTCAAAACTTGGGTTAACCGTGACGAGTGGCGGAAGAAAGGGGAGGCAAAGGCCCAGCAGTGGGACACAAAATAGCCTATAATAAAATGTAAAAAACACTTGGGTTTAGATTATACCAGATAAACGAAATTCTCGGGATATGATGTCAATAGCACTTATGGGTTTATTGATATCTAAAAAGCCCGATTTCGTTTTTCACTAACTGATGATGATGATCATCAAAATTTTTAGGGTACCTACTTCCTGAAGTCCTAGAAAGCTCAAATTTCGTTTGTAAGCTTGTAGTTACCATGTGTAATTTCATGTGTGACATTGTATATTGTGAGATAAATAAGTCATATCATATCATATATTAGTAGTAAGGAAATCTTAAACTTGGAGTTTACCCAACCAACCCAAAATAAAAAATAATAATTTCTTAATGTATTTATAGTAACAGCACCAGTCATGGGACATTTAAGAGGGAATTTGGAGTATTTGTGATATTTCCCTAATACATGTGAATGGTCTACCGCTTAGCGTATTGAAAGATGAAAGTCCTACCCGTCTTTCATGTTTCAGGCGTGTTGTATCAAAGATACTGCAATGAGTTTCCACATACTTAACAAATTAAAACTATGCTATTTTTCTCCAGTCATGGACACCAAAGCTCCAGTAATGGGCCCCCCAGTAATGGACACTGCTCTATCAGTATAAAATAGTGAAATAGGTCATCAGATCTGGTCCATGTTATCATAATATTGCATTATCATCCGATTTGCATATTTAATTACGAATACAAAATTTCAATTCAATCGGAAAACGGGAAAGTGGCTCAAACTCGGCTACCAAGATTTGACCCACACTAAAAAACGATATTAATTTATCCGAAGTCCGAGCATACCTCCTGGTTGACATATTTCGTAACTAAATTTACTTCTGTATTGTTTAAACATGAAATGATGGCATGGCAAGCATCATTATGTAAATTGTCCCATTATAGGAGGTATGCAGTTTTACAGCTCCTATAATGGGATTGGGGCAAATACCACTATTTTTTTTACATCTGTGGAGTCACAACATAGTATGTTGTATACCTTATCTCATGGTAAATGCAATTAACAAAACACATTCCAGTTTTCATCAAGTATTAATTAATTAAAATTTAATAAATTAACTCACCTCTCTTAGCGAAGTTGTTAAGAATTCGTAGTGGTATTTTTTTTCAGTGACACGACAACTTTTGGGTTGACGCCAATTTCTTAAAAAACAACCAAATTTAATAAAAATTCAAACTGAAACAGCTCTAGGACTCTTATTTATGATAATATACAGGCAATGTTTATAAACTACTTTTAGACACTTATTTTACAGGATTTGTGGTTTTTTATCCCATTACTGGTTCCACGCCCATCATAGGGTACACTACTATATAGGGTTGGTCTGTGATTAATAAGTAAGATTTACTACGGGGAGTAAGCAAGTTTCACCTTTGACCGCAAACACTTAACGAGGACGCGGCTGACCGCCTCTCCATTTAACTAATATCGGAAATCAAACAACACTTTGCTGTGAGTAATTCCGATCAATCTCCTGCTAATCGAATAACATCATGAACTTTTACATCTTGTGTGTCTATTTACTCGGTCGAATATAGTATTAGGCGATATTACATACCTATAACGTAATGTAAGTAGAGTGTCATATAAGTAGTATAACTAAGTTTCCTTTCCGCACTTATTTAACACGATCCGATGGTGCTATCACTGAACATGGCGGACGGATGATGGATCGTCCACGTTCCACGTGATTCACTGCAGCCACGCTACCTATTGATCTCGGACACCTGATGAATAATAATACCTACTATACGGTAACACAAATCACAATCATAAATACGATCCATCAATCCATCATACGTTCCATAAATGTAGTGACACGTCAATTAAGTAGCTTACCTTCAGCTACTATACGTTTTATAATATTTATGTAAATAATGGAGAGTCGTCATGATCCTCGCTCCGGGTCGTTCCTTATGCAAAGATTGTCACCGCGGCGAGCGTGATGGGCTCCTTTGCATCTCGAGGGGCGCGGGGTTAATTTTGTGAATAGTTTTTGTGTTGATTAGTTGTTAGGTTGTTACTCAGTGTAGGTTAAGATTTTTGTAATTATGTAAGTAAAATGTAAGATGTTTGATGTGTTTGTGTATGTAATGTATATTTTGTTGGATTTATTTATTTCGTGAATAATACTTCTGCTTGGTTAAATAGAGAAAAAAAATAAAGGTATCAAAAGGACTTAGCCAAATAGTCGGTATACAATTGTGTATTATGATATATTTGATACCGACAGTACAGTCAACAACAGAGCTATGAATACAGGCAAAGTGTCAAAAATATGTATACAGTACTTTATTGCCTGTACATTAAGGTCGTGTATACATATTTTTGGCACTTTGCCTGTATTCATAGCTCTGTTGTTGACTGTACAATTGTACTTATGTATAACCCGTATGTTAGTATAAATACATCTCAAATTGCGTACAACTAATAAATATTTATAAACTAAGTATGTACGTAGATTAATAATTAACGTACCTACGAGACACGAGATATGTTTTACTGACTATTTCCATGCATAAAAAAAAAATGATCAATAAACATATTCATCACTTTGTATGAGTATATAATATTGTATAAGTACGTCTTATTTTATTAATTGGAGCCGTCGTGAAGAGCTAATGGAAAGCTAAAAGCCTGCGGTCGGCCATCTTAGCTTTAAATGGAGTCGTACGAGAACGCAGAGGCTGGCCTACTTTAATAGAGCCTTAGTCGGAAGAGGTTTTCTGTCACGTCACGTCGCACATGTGGGATAACCATAGATCACTTACCTAGCATAATAACCACGTAAAACGACTCTCACATGAGATTTCCCCTAGTATAAACTCTCTATAAGTCCGTCAAAGCTCTCTAATTCTGAACTGAATTTGACAGAACAAAAGGCATCATTATAAATATAATATTATTATTTTCATTAAACTTTACAAATTGTAATCATAGGATGCCATGCCATTTGGGTTAGCTTCGTCCGACTAGTAAAACCGCTCATTTCAGTTGCACCCACCTTTACGACCCTATATAAATTAAAAGCAACGAACATTTGCGTTTTAAGGGTAAACACTAAACATACGCTATTGTGGTATAAAACGGTGAAGGCGGTGTGAGGAAGGATAATACAGGAAATTTATTAGTAAATCGGTGGAAGCGGTGGTGGCCGAGTGGATTATGACGCCCGACTTTCAATCCGGAGGTCGCGGGTTCAAATCCTGGCTCGTACCAATGAGTTTCTCGGAACTTATGTACGAAATATCATTTGATATTTACCACTAGCTTTTCGGTGAAGGAAAACATCGTGAGGAAACCTGCATACATCTGCGAAGAAATTCAAAGGTGTATGTGAAGTCCCCAATCCGCATTGGGCTAGCGTGGGGACTATAGCCCAAACCCTCTCGCGCATGAGAGGATGAATGTGCCCAGCAGTGGGACGTATATAGGCTGAATTATTATTATTATTAGTAAAGAGCATCTATTTGTGGTTATTGCAACCGCGGAACGGGATATAGTCTAAGGAAACATATAGGCTTTTAGTTCTACATCGCTTCGCAACTTTCACATTGCGTGGGTTATTCTTGCGACCTCATTCCTTGTATATGAAGGCCGGTTCACATTATTCCAGTAGCATTCTAGTCCAGCAATCCAATCCAGTGCTGGAATGCTACTGGAATAATGTGAACAGACACTGAAATGCACTGGAATGTTGGGTACATTCCAGTGAACATTCCAGTCCAGTGACTGGAGAGACAGTTAACTTTTCATTCCAGCTCACCCAATCCAAGCTACTCTTAAAAGACTGGAATAATGTAAACGATATGCTCCAGTCCAGCACTGGACTGGATTAGCCCGCTGGATCACTAGACTGGAATAATGTGAACCGGGCATGAGGTTTATACGTCCGCTCGCTGACTGATGGGGACTTGAGGGCCTACCGCAAACTACTTCGTTCGTCGTCTATTTACCTCTCTATTGCTCGATTGTGCAAGAGCGATAGAGAAGCAGATAACGAAATTTCCATTTTTGATGTTCGTGATAAGCGCTCTATAATAAATTGCTAGTGTACGTATTAAATGCGAGCTGTTACTAAAGTAGAGTTGCCTAACTGCCTGTCAGGAGGGGCAATGCGTTAGAAAACATGTGGTAGCTAATATAGACTTTGAAATATGATTTCTTCTAAAAGCGTGTTGTATTTACGTAATTACCTTATTCTCTTACCTATACCTCTCTCTCTCCGTAATAAAAGATATATCTCTCCTCTCTTATATCTCTCCTTAATAAAAGAGAGTGAGCGCATATTTATGTGTATTTTTTGTAATTAACTAACATCAAATGCTAAATAACGTGTAGGTATTGTGAATCTTAAATCAAATATAGCATATTGCATCAAGCAAAGTGAAATAGAATTTCCAGACAGCAAAATATACCTTTTCATTTTTGTAGTACAATGTTTTCGACCACATACAATAGGTAGGCTCTGCAATTATTATTTTGTTTAATTTTTAGAATATACGTTTCTCCCAGTAATACAGACATGAAATATATTCCTAAAGTAAAACATTATTAAAACAAAATTGTTATAGAAAATGAAGGCAAAAAAAACCATATTTAGTGAGTAAAAAGTACGAGGACGAAGTCCTGCCCGCCTCGGAGCGAGATGATGACAAATTTCATTATTAGAGCTTTTCAAACGTTAGTCCAGTCAATGAGGCTATATCTACCCCCTATCACAACATATTCAAATGATACGTGTTTCTTCAATAGGTATTATTAATATTAGTTTAAAACTCGTGGAGCGCCCTACTGTGTAGTCTAAGGAGTTCCATACTACTGTGATACGGGGCGCTCCACGGAATAAGGTAAAAATGTTTTTATAAGGGTTCGTTCGTTAAGACTTGACAAAGCTTAACATATTCGGTGCGGCAGCGCAAAACCCAAACTTACTGCCAGTGCGTTACGAGTCATATACTTCCCGTATTGAGAAAGCCATTAATTTGCGGCACGACCTATATTTTCCCGTACCATGTCCTGACTTTAAAGGTCCCTACAGACCTGGAATGTTATCGATTTGAACTAAAAGTCATTCTGATCAATAGACTATATCCTTGTGTATATACAGCTGCCGTCGCCCGCGGATCTGTATAAAATTCTAAAAGATATAGGAAGATTAAGAGAAACTTGAGATTCATAGAACTTTAGTGTTAAACCGTACAGCTACTTCAGCAGGATTTTTTTTCTTTTATAACCTATAAACGAGTCGGGAGGCCGTGCTGTCATTATTAGACTACACGAGTTTTCAAGAGAAAAAAGGCATTTAATCTCACAAAGGGATCTATCATAAAAGCAAAAAAATTCGTAGACTAATTCTGGCTCTTGATATTATCATCTAACATCTTAAACTTAATTTAGTAGAGAAACGTATATTACATATACAATTTTAAGTAGATAGGTAGGTATTGTATACATCCAAAATCGACTACTAAAACATTACTTTTCCCGTAAGTACCAAATATAACGTAACGTAGAATAAATGTAACGTAGAAGTATATATGTAGTAGCTTATAAATATGAGTAATTGAGTAGATGCTGTAGATAGAAGTTGGATAGTATTCAGAAGTGGAACAAAATAAACCTTAATTTCATGCACCCCGGATATACCTATTGAATAATCTTTATCAATTTTACCAAATGGTTCAATATCAAACCGCAGCAGGTGTAGATATTTTAGAGCAATTTCAAATACGATGAAGTAGGATGATTTATTATATCAATTCTCGACTGAAATCCTCAGCTCGGAGAACCCACTCAGCTTTCATTCTCGCCTTCGCATACCGAGGGCATATTTGCAGAAGATCCAATGTAAGTATGACCTCACAATCATTAATACACTGGTTCCGTTGAGGCAATACCCTCGCCAAGCCTGTACCGCAAAAACACTGTATAGCCGCGCTGTAGGATTTTCGTGAACTGGGATAGCGAGCGAATACGCTTACTTTGGGGGGATGGACAGCGTGTTTCCGTAGCAGTTTATTTTTGACCCATTCCGCACTAGTTGTGCACGATGCCGCCTCTACGGAGGATTTTGGAGTTAATCTGCATCGAGCTGCGGTGTGACACAACTAAATTAATTAGGCACGTACCTACCTTGTAATATGAACTATATCAGCATTATACTGGTTAAGATGTGTAGTAGGTATCCTAATTGTTACCTGAGTGTCAGGAAATGAGCCTCCAAGGATTCCTGTAACTCCGAGGATGTCACATGCGCATTGCTGTTCAGTCATATTACCTACAATTCTCCGGGGCTTTAGCTCATACGGATCGCCTCTTCAGCAGTCGATAACATTATTAATATATTATATATAGGCAATCGGACGGACTATGTACCTACTCTGGAATAGGCAAATTTAGTAAAATTTGGCAGGTGTTAACTACATAATTCGTTGCTTATCATGAACAGTGGTACAACTAAAAATGAAATGCTGTTGCATTTAATATTCTATCTTTTACTGGTAAGATTTAAAGTCGAATGGCATTTCATTTTGTTTTGTGTCACTATTCATGAAAAGCGTCGATATATCAAATATTAAATATCCATCTAACAAGTGTGTTTGATTGCTTAAATTTTACAACTTAAACTTCTTCTTACAAACTATGCTTCCTATGAACTGTTTTCAGCAGTTATTTTACATGTACTTATAACAGTTATAACCTCCCACCCTCCTCCAACGTTCTTTCGGAACTCTGTCTATGAATATGTAAACTTTTTATGCAATTTCAATCTGCTGAAAAAGAAAAGATTTCTTCGTAATAGAATTATCAGACCGCAGCAAGTAGGTACGTACTTACCAAATTTTACTGTCTGGAACCCTCGCTTAATCTCGTGACAACACTATACAGACTTAAGTACTTACGGGAGTTTTGATATTTATTTTGATGTACAATATTATAAAGTTGGTTGCGCTTTAATGTGACAACCTTGTACGAGCAACGTGTCTAGTATAACAGGTAGATGTGTTCTGGTATTGTTTCATTTAATGTGCAGGCCGCCATTCGACTTTCCGAGATTTTAACTTTTTAAACGACTTTAAAATTAGTTTATATCTTAGATTATCTTATCTTAGATAAATACTGACATCTATAAATTAATTAGGTAACCCAAATATTTACGATACAATGGGTTGTCTGCAACTCACGGCCCTATTTGAACTTTAAGATACGTCAATTAATAGATCTAGAAACGATATGGATTAGATGTGTCAGTGTCAAAAGTGACGTATTTGATTGAAGAAATGTCACATTTGACACTGACATATCTAATCCATATCTTTTCTAGATTTATTAACTGACGTATCTTAAAGTTCGAATTGGGCCGTCATACTCGAAATTATTCCCAACTCACTTTACTAGGCAGAAAATAACAAGGTTCAGAGGCGTAACGCTTAATTGTGTCATCATTAGCACTGAATATATTACGAGTAGTATGTTAAGCAACTAACGTTAAAATTAATAATAATAAATTAATCTAACAGTAATCTTTTGTTCTGACTGTATCTACTCTTGTATATAACTTCATAGTTTGACCTTAATGATCCCTAAAGTCAACACGTGTAATCGGGAATGTCACTTGGGCTTACCACGTCCCCAAAGTAATGCCCTCGGTAAGCGGTATATATCAGTCCACAGATAATTGCGTTAACGGCGCTTACGTGAGACACATCAAATACCATCAAACCTCTGAGGGGCGGAGCGCTACAAGCACACGTGGAGCGCTGACTAAGAGCGCCTTTGATGCTACCATTTACTAGGTACTTAAACAACAAACGTAGGTAAACCTTCTAACAGCCAATCAGCCATTATTCCACTTTAACGAATTTAACGTTTCGTAACCGTGTGAAAAACTAACTACGTAGTCCAAGTAAGTGATTGTGTTAATGACACTGATGTGAGACTTATCAGATGCCTACAAGCCCCAAAGGGGCGTGATAAGTAGACGAGCATCAGTCGAGCACTGACTAAGAACGCCTTTGATGCCCTTGTTTACAACTTAAACAACAAAAGTAAGCCTTTGGCGGCTAAGCAAGCGGCCATGTCGTTAACCTCATATGCCCACGCGGAATTTACGTACTTACTGACGCATTTTTCTTGTGCACCCTGTACATGGTTAGGTACTGCGAGTTTATAAGACCTAGTTTATTGTGTTATTTGGCGTGTAACCTACAATGACTAACAGAGACGTTTCGAATTTGGTAATTTTAAACTACCCATGGCTCTAGTACCTCCCTACAATAATGTCCTAAAAACGACAGATCCGAACGGTTGGAGGGAGCATGTCGTTGGGCTGTCAGCCTGTCAAGTAAAGTGGTTTGAGCAAATTCTCTTCACTCACGTGGCATTTATCTGTAAGTATATCGTCTAGACTCGTCGTCGTCTAGGTCTAATGACTATTTCGATATGTAGGTAGGTACATATTGTAAAATTCGCATTATAATTGAATCGCTGGTTTTTTAAATACAATGAGCGATTCATCCTTGTTTTTAAGCTTAAAAAATCCTTCCTTTCGCATAAAGCTACTTAAGTGGATCGTTTGCTTTACGCTGAATATCACATTTAGCGTTAAGACGAAACAGGAGCTGAGTTTTAAATATTTTAGGTAAATATACCCGTCTCGCTAACGGAAGCGGCACCTAAAAGTAGTGCGATAAGGACAAGGCGAAAAATCCTGCGTAAAAATCTCAAAAATCGAGGTTTCGTACTCCTCTGTTTCCTCCTCCAAAACAACCAATCGTAACCAAATTTGGATATCTAAATGATTATGAAATTATCTGTGTCGGACCGTTTTGCTTTTTTGGCTAATTGATATCAGTTTTGAATGCCACGCCTCTCATTGCGGCATAGTCAATTAGGCCATTTTGGCCATTTTTGAAGGGCTCTAGCGCCTTAAAAAATAAAAATATCAAAAAAAGCAAAACGGTCCGACACAGATATTGACAATATTAATCTGTGTTGAAAAAATCATTGCTCTAGCTTTAAAAACCACGGAGGAAAACGAGGAGTACGTTTGTATGGAGAAATGACCACTCCTGTTGGCTCTTAAGAAAACATTTCTAAGCGTTAAGAAATCACGGAGGATTGTGAGCTAGGAAGTATACTGTTATTATTTGTAATAAGTAGGTACTTACCTACCTAAAAGCGCCGGAGCATCGACAACCTGTTAAGAATAATTTTTCAAAGGTCTGGCCTACATCTGGCCTATAAAAGTGTGAGAAGAGATGAGAATTCCAAATCTTAAATAATATTTTAACAGGGTAATGTCTTATACACAATATATTGTTAACTTAATTTACGTGGCGGCTCTTTAAATGACTAAATAGAACTATAAATAGTAAATATTTTTCAAGCCGAATAAAACGCGCTTTTACGGTAAAGTAAAAATATGTGTGTTATTAATTCTGCTTTTATAAAAAAAAATCTATGTCGCCTCGTCTCTCAACTTGCCCATGGAAACAACCGTTGCAACTCGCGTGGATGTTTCTGTTGTCCCCGCGGCGGGCGGAGGCGCTCGCTGGGCGCGGCGCGGCAAGCCCGGGTTCACATCGCTCCAGTGCTCTCCCGGCTGCCGACCCGGTTGCTCCCGACCGCCGCCCCGGCCCGCGGCCCACGACTAACTTATCGCGAGTTGTGCACAATGGGAACCAACCTAATCGCCACTTGAGTCGGGCTCGTTCGAAGTGCTCGCGTCAAGAGTTCACAAAGGAAGGATTGGAAACTGCTAGTGTCCTGGATTGTGCCGAGAGGATTATGGAATTCATATTTACAATTGGATCAAAATGCAAGTTAATTAATTGTATTGTTTTCGTTGTGCGGATTATATTAATTAATGTAAATTGAAACTGATAGTAGGTTTCATTCTGAGCGGATGTTATTGAAAAGTAACGTTATATTTGTGAGCCTTCAATTATTTCTACTGCATGATGCTTTTCTTTCATTTCCTTTCAGCATTTTGCTTGAGTTGAGTTCATTACACTCCTCATGGTAAATACAGACATGAAAAATGCAATGAACGAACTATAATAAGCAGATATGACTAGAATTCGTACATATGTTATAAAAAATCTGAACAAGTGTTACAAAAACCTCAAATATCCGGATTATAAATTAATTGGAATTATGAAGCGTGTAGGGCTGTAGGTATGTAGGTATGTAGGTACCTGTTCATTTCATGTTTCGTGATACCGTGCAAGCTTATAGTTCGTTTTTTTTAGCATTAGAAAGAACGTGAAAGAAGGTAAGCGATGACATTGTCTTTTAATTGAAAAACGCTTTTTAAAAATCAGTAACTATTACTTATGAAAGCAGAACAATATAAATGATCGTATTAGATGCATAATTGTTACATTTTTGCCGTAACTTATTTTTTAAATGTGTTTTTCAATTAAAAGACACATTAATATTGTTTACCTTATTTGTAATGCTAAAAAAACGAACTATTAATATAAATAGGTATGTAGGTATATTAAATACAAATATAAATTCACGCCTCAAACTACACTATTTCTAATTTTGAATATTATATACCGACAACCATTCTAGAGCTAAGTAGTAGAACAGTCAACATAGTAGCGGATAAAATAACGCACTACCAAACCAAAAGCACAGAATAAATAATAGTAAACAGCTAACGTTTTACTTTACAAATACCTACTACAGTCAGGTAATCTCAACAGTTCTCGTACCTATCAAAAAGTATCGGCCACACTTCAATTGTAGGTATTAAGTATACTGTATTAAAAATATAAGTGTCGAAATGTTAAAATGCCATGTTTAAATATTACCAGGCCAAAAGGTAAAACAACGGACAAACGGATTGAAATATAAAACAAATATTGAAACAATGACGAACGCAGATGCACAACAACGAGGATTATTGCATATTTTTCCATTCGTTCGCTACAAGCATGTATTGGAAATTATGCATGACGTAAGTGGTGTAAATATTTAGCACAGATATCATGAACAATGTTTGAGATTTTTCGTACTTACTCCTGACATAGTTTTATTAGTAAGTAGATACCTACAAATAAATATACCTAGTCTGGTTTTTTTTAAAGTTTTAACCCATTGAAACCGATAGTACGCCTCTATCATACGAAGCGAACAAATGGTAGTATTGCCTACGGCGTAGCGGCCGTAGCAGTAGCATTGATATGACGACAAAAAGCAGATAAACTTCTTTGATGCGTAACCTATTTATAAGGCGCGATTTCATCTATCACTTGATTGTTTTTTTTTTCATTACAACACAGCTAACAACGACAATTAGACGGCACGAAGTATAACAGACCCATTAGACGAGGCTACCAAGACTGACAAAATAGGATATCAATTGATTACCCTTCGATACAGACAAAGGAACTAAGAAATGTCTGACATGGAATATATGTCACATCTCGGTCTATATTTAATGCCGAAAATAATACAGACCGATACGGCGGTCGTTAGACATAGATACATGGAGTGCGTAGTGCTCTTAAACACAGGCTGCACCTTAAAAAGTGAGAAAACTTTATCACAAAACTACACAATGCAATTCCAGTATAAAGTATGTAAATTATTTAGCGCACCTCGGAATATGGCCATTATTATCTTCGTATTTACGTAATTATGAAATAATTTCAACATTGCAGACGCCTTAAACTTTGCGTTAACATTTACACGCCTATTTAATAACGTTAATTAATGACACTTTATCCATGTCTGAACAAAGCATGGCGCGTCTGTTTTAATAATAATAGGATAAATTCTAATTAAAGTCTTTCAAAAAGAGACCGTGTTTATAGAAAAAGCGTGATACCATTGTAAATATTTCTAATGCTCAGTTGCTCACCGACTCCATGCTCGTTGAGATGTAAAAATCATGTACCTTTACAGGGCTATGGGGGTTCGCGAGGTCTACTCTATACCCACTACAGCTCATAGCCACATATAGTTTAAGCAACTGGATTAACAGTAAAGTAACACAGAGGAAATAACTGTCTCTCGATGGGAAGCCGTAACACCTACTTATTTGGTTTAATTTGGCGATTGTTGTCTCTGTGTTAATTATGTACATTGCTTCTTGTACGTGTTCCGAGTTCTGGATGTCGAGCAGGTCATTCGAAATGCGACTAAAAATATGTTTCAAATACAATTTTAAAATTACTTTATCTACACACATGTCATTAGTGCTCTATAATACGTTCAGAAACCGTAGGAAATGACAAGCTTTATTACAACCAATTTTACTATGAGAACTTTCTTATCTGTGGTAGTAGGAAAATGACAGCGTTTTACACAAAAATAAAACGCTAATTAAATAACTTACCCTATTCGGAACCTAATAATAATATTGAGAGTGGCAACACTGTTGTCGGTCGTATTGTCCTTTTCTAGCATATACGTCCCTCTCTCTCCCACACTCCCACCACACAGCAGTTTGCTTTTTGGCGGTTGTCGCAAAAACAAATTTCCAACTCATTGTCTCAAAATTATACATATTTACACCAGGCAGGATTAAAACTTTAGGTTCCGAATAGGGTAAGTTATTTAATTAGCGTTTTATTTTTGTGTAAAACGCTGTCATTAAACAACTGTACCGCTATTCGGAACCTAATAATAATATTGAGACGTGTTTGTTATCGCCTGGTGGTGGGAAGATGCCAAGCCAATGTGATTATACATGTACTTATTATGTATATGTAATATTATTATATTATGAGTGTTTAATTAATTATGCAGTACACCCTTTATTTTAACACCTGTGAGGAGAGAGGTATTTAGTAAAGCATACAATTGGATATTCCATTATATTATGATACTAACTTAACATTTTATATACGTACTTAATGTACTTATAAATGTTCAAAAAGAATAAGTGAGTCACCACAAGGGTGCTATACTTAATTACTTAAATGTATGTGAAAACTAGGTAAAAGAAGATGTGATAAGTCAGTCTACTCTTCAAGGAGCATACACATCTGTTATAAGGAGTAATGTAATTCAAGTATGAAAAGATAAAAATAATAAAGTACTAGAGTAGTTTTTATTTATAAGTCGCAATTATTATCAAATTTGATAATAATTATCTATAATAGTAAAGTAATCAGTTGCAGGAATATAACAAGGACAGGACATTTCTTATTTCCAGAATCCCTCGGGCTTAAGTAGACGAATATTTTAATTATTCATTATATCACTATCACCACAAACAGAGTTAATAAAATTAGGTACTTATTGAAATGTCATAAGGAATCACTAAATTTATTTAATGACTGTAAGCCATATACTTGGTTATAGTTATAGCTATAAAATTCATTTAACCCTTTTAAACGCTTTACTAACGAGAACGCAAGTCAGTGTACATAAATAAACCTTGCTTAAAAGTGTGAAGGTTACTATGAGAGCTTAAGCCACAACACTCATGTTTTCACTGCGCTGTGGCACTAGTTATGACGCTTTGTGGTGTTCTTGTGTAGAATTGCTACAGAACTTTATCAATAATATTTGCAGAGTCATTCTAATTAAATTCATGTTTAGCTATCATAACCTTAATTTTACTCAAAAGTTTGTATATATGTAGTAAGAGTAGTTTCTTAGTGGTTTACTTTATCTGGTGCCTACTGGTAGACATAAGCCTTAAAACTTTATTGGTTCTGACCGCTAAAGTGGCATAATTTCTGTAAACTATTCATAGACATTGCTTAATTCTGAATATTCAGTTTTCTCTATTCAGTGTGTAAATTATAAGGAATCAGATACTTGATTCGAAACCCTAGCTCATCGCATAGGTGCTTTTAACCGAAATACAAATTTATGTGCTTATTTCGTGATTTTACATTATTTGCTGTGGGAAACCAGGGGGTTCCCTACAATTTGCCGGGCGCCTGTGGCCCCAAAGCCAACAGCGCAGAGGCCCTTTAAGAGGGAGCTATTTTATCCAATGCTAGAATCAACACTTTGTCGAATCTATTAGATATTTAGGTATACTTATCCTCCTTATGAACTAAGGATAATTGTTACTTGTTCATATTTCAATAATAGCAAGATTGTAAATTATTTTATATTCTGAAATATAATATTACTTAATTTGGGCCAGTGTACTTTTGTATACTATATCTCTGGCCTACTACATACTATAGGTTAGTCTAATAACATCCCGCCTCCTGGGAGGCAATATACAGAGTTCTTGGATTCACGATATCGCTAAGTGTGTGGACCTAGTTTTCCGACACTTGACTGCATGAAATTATTGTGTAAATTTTTTACAGGTCTCGAGCAAGAAGGGTACCTATATATAGGTTGACGTCCTTAACTTGTGGATTTGGTAATAGGAGCAAGACACAGACGGGGTGTAAATTAATTGATCCACCATGTTTCAAGAGATTCATGTGCATTGATGCCTTCAAGTTACACTGTACAGACAGACTATATAACTCTTTTGCAGAGTTTTGCCAACATATTATAATAAATGACTGCATTTGTTTGGGTGTACTTGTTCCACAACAAAAACATATTTATATATATTACAATGTATTTTTGAAAAGTACTCGCCTTTCAAAATAGCTTCGCCTTTTCGCAAGGCTTGCTGCTGTTTCACATTGTGCAAAGCAAACAGTATCGCAATGCTATAATTTTGTATAAATCGAGAACTAGAGGGTCATGCCCTAGACGTGACCGCCCAGAAGTTATACTAGAATCGTTCTTGCAAACCATTAAGTCACTGTTTATTAAAAACCTTATGACTGGGTACATTACATTCCACGGTGGGTACATTTGTTAAACGTATAGTATCAAACTATGACGAATAATGATAAGTGAATTAAGTGATAACAATATTTGGTCCGTGCATAGAAGCACGTGCCCTTGAGATTAGTGCATGGGTAGTTTAAAATAAACTTAATCTGTGCATAGGAGCACTTACGATCAAGGTGATTCCAATCCTCAAGGTTCACAAGGCAGACATAAGGGTGTAAAATAAAGCATTCATAGACGCCCCGTTAGGTCAGTTTTGTATATTTTTATTTCCAACATGCTTGTGCAGCACATGACAATTTTCCTATACCATGCCAGTCAGGGATATAATAATTAAATAGGTAACCTTGGTTATGTCGTGTACCTACATAGGTAGGTACTCGTAAAAATGTTAACTGAAAGACTAGTGCTCTCGAGGCAAATATAATTTATATTAATTTCTAGTCTGTCATAGCAGGCATAGACTTCAAAAGTTTTTAGATATTCATAGGGCCGCTAAACGGAACCCTTTGTACACCTTGAGCAGGCTGTTTGTGCTCTTGTAATTTTATTTTCACACCATGAGTGATATTAAACATAGCTTATTTCAGAATTGAACCGTAAGCTTAAAGCTATGTTGTGTCGTGAGCTTAAGTGAGCCTGATTTAATTAGAGTCCACAGATTATCTGGACCTTGGAGGATTGACCACACCTTATTCTAAATATCAATATTCTGCCTGGGCTTATGGTCGAATTTAGGTGACTAAATCTCTTAGTATTATCCATGCCACCCACGTTATGAGGCTTAGCGTCTCCAGACCACAATTTTATATTAGGGTGCAAAGATTTTTTTCATCTTTAAAATAAAAATGAGTCGAGATAGGCCTGGAATCTTAGGTTATTTTATACATATTATATTATAATTTTAGAAATGTTAATTAGTCCAATTTTGGGTTTAGCCAATAGGGTGTCCGGGACCCTTAAAATAGATTGGTAAACAAAAATGAAACCTCGAATAACGAAGCCTATTTCGACTGATTTTTACCCAGAACATTATTTTGTTAGAACCCTTTTCACTTGTCCTTTGTCCAAAAGGAGGTATTTACATATTCATCTTTGTTAATTTTTATGATTGTGGCCTACTCGCTCGCCTGTGTTATAACCATATCATTTAATTTCTGACATGCCTTGCGCAGGCTTAACTATATAGATTGTAATATCATCATCAATAACTTGATATCAGTTTGTGAATGAATCAAAGATTCTTTGGCACACCTTACGCAGGTGGAAACATGGCAGCCTTGCGCAGGCTTAAATAGGTACACAACATATTGGTTTCATCACAAATAACTTGACGTTAGTTTGTGACTGAATAAAAGATTCTCTTAGGCACACCTTACGCAGGTGGAACCATAACAGACATAGCTTAAGAATATCATTCAAATGAAGTTTATGGGTAATATTCCCTTAGTTGCGAGTTCTTCGCTCGACAAGGGGAAAGGATTTACTTTAATAGGCACTTTTAGAAAGTGTCATTCACGGTGACGAGATTTGCCATAACTAAACTTTAACTCTACAGTTAGCGAATATAATTTGAAATTATGAAGCAAACCATGCGTCTTCGTCAATGAATCATTCTAAACATTCCCATATCGTTAATGCCCTTTCAAGTCACAGGCTTCCGATTTTATTTAAAACGTTTACAAGTGTAGGTACTATTTATGTAGGTAGGTGGGTAGGCTTAAAGATTGACCGTCTTGTATGTACCTATAGTTACATATAGAATGAATAATCAAGTTATTCAAATCCAAAATAATACAAGCACATATAGCAACTACATGCAAGAGTTCTTTTAAGCTGTTAGTACCTGTTATTTATTTAAAGAGATACCTATCTACCTACATTTTAATTTTTTTTTTTTTTTATCAAAGATCTAGTTGGAGAGATATAAATTGGTAGATAAGGAGTGAAATACTTAAGGATTTCCATGTCATTCTTGCGCAGAGCCATGCTAATCTCTCTCTTTATCTAGGCAGACTTAAGTTTACGTACTGCCGAAGTACTCACTTTCCACAAAAATAAATGCAATGCTTGCGATGTAGGTTTGTTCGTTACCTTGTGTCCCTCAGAGCGGAAATAGAAGCCCCGCGAAGCGGGGCTTCGTCGACTCCTAAGCGGGTACACGTTATTTATCAGCAAGTTTATTACCAAAAAATTTATTTTGCAATATTATATTTAACCCGGAACGGGATAAACCGACAAGTTGCTGATAGATACTTGGACAGATAAACCCTACACGTCTATAAGCTTCTACCTTAATACGTAGGTTCTACGTAACACGTATTAACTATCCGATCCTTTCGTATTCGAAAACACAAATCACTTGAAAACTGAAGGGTATGCCTCCACACATCACCATTTAAGTGTTATACCTAATTTCAACCGTTATTATAGACACACAAAGATTTAAAGTAATAAGTAATAAGACTCAGAAGAGACTTAATGTAGGTATAATATTAATTCAATTCTAATGGTGACAAGTGCACGCTTTACCAGCTCGATGTGTTTTCTAACATTATGTGTTTTAGTATTTTCATTAGCATAGCCACGGTGCGCGCAGGCAGCCTTTGAAAACTTACACATTACTATTCCGGATTGTTTTTATTTGCTAGATAGTTTAACGGACACTAAATTTAAATATTTATTTCGAACGGCAAAAGCCGTTAGAAACTGTTTTTCAATATAGTCAGCTAAACTGAGGTACAAATTCAAAAACTCACCAGCAGTTTAGCTTCACGACCTTCCAGATGGAAAAACAGCAAGCCAATGAGTTGGAAATTTGTTTTTGCGACAACCGCCAAAAAGCAAACTGCTGTGTGGTGGGAGTGTGGGAGAGAGAGGGACGTATATGCTAGAAAAGGACAATTTGACCGACAACAGTGTTGCCACTCTCAATATTATTATTAGGTTCCGAATAGCGGTACAGTTGTTTAATTTGTACTTTAATGTACATAACGTTATAGATTTTTGTAGGTTATGAGTTTAAATTTGGAACAGCAGTCAAAACTCAAGTAGGTCTCTATTCTAGTATCCATAGATATTAAAACAGTTATCGATACGAAACGTCAATTTAGTATGTTTTTTAAATATAAACCGCACGACATTTGATCTCGAGTGACATGAGAATAGGGACTTCATTCTTTTGTCTAAAATTTAAAAAAAACTAAGGATGTGTGACATGCGTGAAAAAAGTTTTCATTCACCACCATTTGACGTACAGTTTATCTTTTAGTTAGTTTTAAGTATGTGTTTAGATAAAGTAGTGTATGTAACTGTACATAATTAGGCATTAAAACACTCGTGTGATCCTATTAAGAGCGCTCTTACAAGAAAAGTCGAAATAATGCAAAATTGATGATACTAGTCGACGAAATTCAGGACTTTGTGCTCATTATTAGAAACAATGAGTACTTGTTCCAGTAAAAGCGTCTTCTTATCTTTTTAAATATCGTTGTAAATATTAGAAAAAGGACTTATTAAATTAGTAATGAATTTTTTTCTGATGGTCGTTTCCGAAAAACCGCGTGAAGCACTGAACGGCAAGCTCTTATTTGGAAATGTTGAGAAGTTTACTCTGCTAAACCTGGCTATTCTGTATTACTAATACCCTGTACTTTAGGCATATCAAACGATATTTTTCCTACATACCTTTGAGAAAGAGAAAATCAAAGTAAAACGAACTCAATTTTCTCTCCGAAACAAGTGTCAATTTCTACGAAAATCTACTTAATATCGAAGTCATTTTCATGCTCAAGCAATCTGCAACGTTTGCTTATACTGTTGGTATACATTAGTGTTTATGAAATTCTACTATAATTTTTTGGCAATTTTTTGAAAACTACTCTATATTACCGATGACGCGCGCTCGCCAGCTCAGTGCCGCGGCAGAGCTTGTACAGGCAGGACGTGTGTCGGTCGGCTCCGCACATTTTCAACGGCGACGACGAGGTTTTTTATCATTGTGTGCGGCGGGCGCCGTGTAAAACGCTATACTGTGTGCGTGTAAACCGCAACGAGAGACTTTGATCCTAGCACTGTTTTTATAGTATTATAATTTATAATACTAGTTTAATAATCTACCGGACAGGATTAAAAATATTTGAAACGACCTGACATTCTATATGTATTTATTTGACTCAAGATAGTACTCAGGGTGTGATGGAGCCGGAAGGTGGTCACCGGTACCAATCAACCATGCAACTAAACCACTTCGTGTTTGGGCACGTTTGATTCGGCTCAACAAGATCTTTGACTTAAGATAGTACTCAGGGTCTGATGATGGAGCCGGAAGGTGGTCACCAGTACCAGTCAACCATGCAACTAAACCACTTCGTGCTTGGGCTCGTTTGATTCGTCTCAACAAGATCTTTGACACAAGATAGTACTCAGGGTCTGATGATGGAGCCGGAAGGTGGTCACCGGTACCAATCAACCATGCAACTAAACCACTTCGTGTTTGGGCTCGTTTGATTCGTCTCAACAAGATCTTTGACACAAGATAGTACTCAGGGTCTGATGATGGAGCCGGAAGGTGGTCACCGGTACCAATCAACCATGCAACTAAACCACTTCGTGTTTGGGCTCGTTTGATTCGGCTCAACAAGATCTTTGACTTAAGATAGTACTCAGGGTCTGATGATGGAGCCGGAAGGTGGTCACCAGTACCAATCAACCATGCAACTAAACCACTTCGTGTTTAGGCTCGTTTTATTCGTCTCAACAAGATCTTTGACACAAGATAGTACTCAGGGTCTGATGATGGAGCCGGAATGTGGTCACCGGTACTAAGCAACCATGCAACTAAACCATTTCGTGTTTGGGCTCGTTTGATTCATCTTAACAAGATCTTTGACACAAGATAGTACTCAGGGTCTGATGATGGAGCCGGAATGTGGTCACCGGTACTAATCAACCATGCAACTAAACCATTTCGTGTTTGGGCTCGTTTGATTCGTCTCAACAAGATCTTTGACACAAGATAGTACTCAGGGTCTGATGATGGAGCCGGAAGGTGGTCACCGGTACCAATCTACCATGCAACTAAACCACTTCGTGTTTGGGCTCGTTTGATTCGTCTCAACAAGATCTTTGACACAAGATAGTATTCAGGGTCTGATGATGGAGCCGAAAGGTGGTCACCAGTACCAATCAACCATGCAACTAAACCACTTCGTGTTTAGGCTCGTTTTATTCGTCTCAACAAGATCTTTGACACTGAAGATACACAGGGTCTGATGATGGAGCTGGAAGGTGGCCACGGGTACCAGTCTATCCTGTAACTAAACCACTTCGTGTTTGGGCTCGTTTGATTTCTCTCAACAAGATCTTTGACACAAGACAGTACTCAGGGTCTGATGATGGAGCCGGAAGGTGGTCACCGGTACCAATCAACCATGCAACTAAACCACTGCGTGTTTAGGCTCTTTATATTCGTCTCAACAAGATCTTTGACACAAGATAGTACTCAGGGTCTGATGATGGAGCCGGAAGGTGGTCACCAGTACCAATTAACCATGCAACTAAACCACTTCGTGTTTAGGCTCGTCTTATTCGTCTCAACAAGATCTTTGACACTGAAGATACATAGGGTCAGGGTCAGATACAAAGAATGTCACTAAAATGTCCCAAAACAGGACACCTTTCAATATTGCAGTTGAAAAAATGTTTAGAAACCTCTGTTTACCTCAGATATCGATTTTAAACGCAATCGGGTAATTTCTAGAAATGTCCCAAAAAAGGACATCTCTCAATATTTCCCTCGGAAACAAGTTTCGAAACCTTTGAGCACCTCAGATATCGATTTTGAACGCTATCGGTTAATTTCAAGGAAAGTCCCGAAAATGTTCCAAAAAGGACATCCTTCATATAGCCATCGGAAACATGTTTCGGAACCTTTGGTAAACTCAGACACCGCTTTTGAACGCATTTGGTCAGTTTCACAAAAATGGCCTAAATAAAAAGGACATTAGGTAGGTACATACAAAGTAATCGTCAATCCGTATTGACGATTGAGGATTGACCGATCAATTCGAATTAACGATTAGTAATCGTCAATCTTCAATCAGTAGATTTAGAATTAGTTTCGTCAATCGTCAATTCGAATTGATCGGTCAATTCTCAATCGTCAATTCGAATTGATTTTTTGCCAACACTGCTATCATGTAACTGAACCACTTCATGTTTGGGCTCGTTTGATTCCTCTCAACAAGACCTTGGACACAAGTTAGTACTCAGGGTCTGATGATGGAGCTGGACTGTGGCCACGGGTACCAGTCTACCATGTAACTGAACCACTTCGTGTTTGGGCTCGTTTGATTCGTCGCAACAAGATCTTTGACACAAGATACTACTCAGGGTCTGATGATGGAGCTCGAAGGTCGCGACGGGTACCAGTCTATCACATAACTGAACCACTTCTTGTTTTGGCTTCGTGTTTGGTTTATCACCTAGTGTCAAAGATCTTGTTGAGACGAATCAAACGAGCCTAAACACGAAGTGGTTTAGTTGCATGGTTGATTGGTACCGGTGACCACCTTCCAGCTCCATCATCAGACTCTGAGTATCACCTAGTGTCAAAGATCTTGTTGAGACTAATCAAACGAGCCTAAACATGAAGTGGTTTAGTTGCATGGTTGATTGGTACCGGTGACCACCTTCCGGCTCCTTCATCAGACTCTATCACCTAGTGTCAAAGATCTTGTTGAGACTAGTCAAACGAGCCTAAACATGAAGTGGTTTAGTTGCATGGTTGATTGGTACCGGTAACCAACTTCCAGCTCCATCATCAGACTCTGAGTATCACCTATATAGTGTCAAAGATCTTGTTGAGATGAATAAAACGAGCCTAAACACGATGTGGTTTAGTTGTATGGTTGATTGGTAATGGTGACCACCTTCCAGCTCCATCATCAGACCCTGAGTACTGTCTTGTGTCAAAGATCTTGTTGAGACGAATCAAACGAGCCCAAACACGAAGTGGTTTAGTTACATGATAGACTGGTACCCGTGGCCACCTTCCAGCTCCATCATCAGACCCTGTGTATCTTCAGTTTCTTGTAACTTGTTTCTCGTAAATAAGCGAGTACCTATAATTTCTTTCGAGTAATATACGTTCATAAGTACGAGTATGGGGCTATTCATAAATTACGTCGTTTCAAATGGGAGGAGGGGGGGAGGGGGTCTGGACATCGGATGATGGTAGCATGACGTAGGAGGAAACAGAGTCATCCGAAGCATGATTTTTGGATGATTTGAGGGATGGGGGGGGTCAAAAATAGATGACGTAATTTATGAACAGCCCCTATGTACATTTGCACTGCATTTAGTTTTTTCGTACTTACCAAATAACAGTTTTAGGACTTTATAAGTTAAGTAGTAGTAGGGTTTCCGGTTGCGGCGGCGAACTGTCAGTGCGCATGTTAATGTCTCTCGTGAAAAAAATCGATTTCCCGTGCATAAAGTGTCAAATAAGCGCTATACTATAAGTAATTCAGTAGAACACCAGTGAATAAACACTTTGAAGACTAAAACTCAGTGCGATCTTCAAACTCTGTGTGTAAAAGTGCAAATTAAAACCCAACGAAACCTATCAACATAACCTAAACGGAAGTCGCCATTACTCAAGCAAGTGCTACCAACATTTAGAAGTAACGTCAAGTGTCAATGTGACAGTGACATCCAGAGTGTTGCCAGTGCAAGAAACTAATAGTACTAAAAATAAAACATGGACAAAAACACGGAGTACCTATTGTCGAAACTCGATGAAAAGCTAGAGCAACAAACTAAAACAATAACAAAATCTGTAACGGAAAACGTACTGGAAGCGCTGGATGACAAGATGAAGAATTTGGCCAACGAAAACAATCTACTAAAAAACAAAGTATCAGAACTGGAAAAGAAAATTAATTTTATGGAAAAGGAAAAACGAAATAATAACCTTATATTTTTTGGCACCGAAGAATCAGGAAAGCCAGAATGTGAACTAGTGGATTATATAAAAGAGATCATTGTAGACTTGGGAATTTATATAGACAGCAACGAAATAAGCAACGTATATAGAATTGGACACAGGACCTCCAGCGACAAAAAGCTGCCAGTGGTGGTCTCCTTCACAACCACATGGAAGAAACACCAGATTTTGAAAAAGAAAATCAACCTCCCCACCGGCATTTATATAAAAGAAGATTTCCCTAAAGCAATTATCGAAAAACGTAAGGAATTACAGCTGCAAGTCGAGGAAGAAAAAAAGAAGGGGAACATAGCCTTTTTGAAGTATGATAAATTAATAATAAAACCACAAGCACAACAAAACACGAAGAGAAGTAGAGAAGAGTCAGATTCCCCTAAAATGTCAACACAAAAGAAAAGCAACTCACAGAGCAGCCCAGAACAAGCAGTATCCAAAACAACAACAAAAGAAGTAATTAAACCTAGTATGTTAAACTATGTCGAACGCGGCAGACCCGCTCCAATATCACTACAGCCAAAAAACTAATAAACTCTATCGACAACCGGAAAAAATACATACAACTGAATGCAACTAATTTACAACAATCAACACAACATAATTGTCTCCCAACACGGCCGGTCCCCGCGGGAGTACTAGACCAAAACCCTCCAAAAAATCATTCAATCAATAATAAAAACCAAAGAAAGATTAAACTGGAAAGAACGCGCCAATTAAAAGTCTGCACATACAATGTAAGATCATTATCAACAAGAGAAAGACTCATAGAACTTAATAATGCTACAGAGAATATAGATTGGGACATTATAGGACTGGCAGAAATTAGAAGAATGGGCCAAAAGATCGAAGAACATGAAAACTATATCCTGTGTTATATAGGCGAAACACCAGGCTTGCACGGAGTAGGCTTCCTAATAAAGAAAACACTCAAAAATAACATAGTAAATTTTCTAGGCATATCTGAAAGAATTGCAGTTCTAAAACTAAAATTTGAGCAGTTACCAGTTACCATAATCCAAACATATGCACCCACTGAAAGTTCAAGCGAAGAAGAAATTACCAAATTTTATTATGACCTGAAGACAGCACAAGAACAAGCTGACAAACATTTTCTTGTGATCGGCGATTTCAATGCGAAAATCGGACAACCAAAACCAGAAGAAAATATGGTAATGGGAAAATATGGATTTGGGAAAAGAAATAGTAGAGGGGAACGCCTTATACAACATGCTAATGAATACAAACTGTCGATAATGAACACATTCTTCAAAAAGAAGCAAACCCGTAGATGGACATGGATATCACCCAATCAGAAAACAAGAAATGAAATCGATTATATATTAACCAACACTCCAAAGTCCATAACAAACGTGGATGTACTCAACCTAGTCAACTTCCCATCAGATCACAGACTGCTTAGATGTTCACTAACCATAGCAACACCCAAAAACAGTCGAAAATCATACCAATCATCAACAAACCCGCTCAAGACTATAAGTGAGAAAGAAACATATATCAAGAATCTAGAACACCACTCCAAAACACTTGAAGAACTTTTAAAAACTAAGAATGATGTGCAAACAATAAGCTACACAATAGAACAGGTAATAATGAAAAGTCTAGAACTGGAAAACAAAACAAAAACCCACAAACACAAAATACTAGCTAAAGAAACACTGGACCTTATAGATAGACGTGGGAAATTACTACTACTAAAAAACAAAACCAGGGAAGAGAAAGACGAATTGAAACAATTATTTAAAAAAACGAACAAAGCTATCAGAAAAGATTACAACACTCACAGAAAATCGATAATTGAAAAAAACCTTATAACACTTCGAAGCTCGAAACGAGCTAACAAGGAACTGTCAACACACAAGACATGGATTCACAACCTAAAGGATGGTCAGGACAAAACAAAAAACAGAAAAGACATTCTCGACTGTGCCACTGAATTTTACAGAGATCTTTATAAGAAATTACCAGAAGATTCAGTAATATATGGAAGAAAAATAGAACACACCGAAGATAAAATAGATCCAGTAAGTGAAATGGAAGTACTTAGACATATAAAGGCACTGAAAACGGAAAAAAGCCCAGGACCGGATAATTTAACCAACGAAACACTGAAAATCGGAGCACAAATACTAACCCCTTACCTGACAACATTATTTAACAAAATTGTAGAATCTGAACAAATACCACAACAATGGGGCTTATCGGACATAATATTATTATACAAGAAGGGAAACCCACAAGAAGTAGGTAACTACAGGCCAATTAGTTTATTATCTGCTGTATATAAGCTATTCTCATCAATCTTGCTCAGCAGAATATCACCAATAATTAATAAAAACCAACCAATTGAACAAGCAGGGTTCCGACCGAATTACTCAACCATCGACCATATACACACTATTGATCAACTACTAGAGAAATACCAAGAATTTGGAAAACCGTTGTATATAGCTTTTGTCGATTATTCAAAAGCCTTCGATAGTATCTCACACACATATATATGGGAAGCACTAAGCAACAACAATATAAACCAAAAATACATAAATATAATTAAAAATGTGTACTCAAAAAGTGTAAGCAGAATAAAACTGGAAAAGAGAGGAGAGGTGTTTCCTATAGAAAAAGGGGTAAAGCAAGGAGATCCACTCTCACCAACTCTGTTCATAGCAGTCCTTCAAGACATCTTCCAGAGCATAAATTGGACAAACAGAGGGGTGAGGATACTCAATAAACGTCTAACACATTTACGATTCGCTGACGATATAGCGCTGTTTAGTGAAACTCCTGAAGAACTAGAAAAAATGCTTCAAAATTTAGCCAAAGAAAGCAATAAAGTAGGACTGGGAATGAATACTGATAAAACTAAAATAATGACCAACCACAACCAAACCCCGATTGCTGTAGAAGGACACACAATAGAATACGTCAAGAATTACATATACCTCGGAAAACAAATATCGTTCGACGCCAACAGACACGAAAACGAAGTAGATAGGAGAATAAACACAACATGGAAAAAGTATTGGTCACAGAAAGAAATCCTCAAAGGAAATTACAGTCTGAACCTCAAGAAGATCATTATGGATTCATGTATCTTACCGTCCTTAACTTACGGAAGTCAGACTTGGACATTTACTAATAAGATCAAAAATAAAATCCTATCATGCCAGCACGCCATGGAAAGAAGCATCCTGAAATTGAGAAGAATAGACAAAACACGAAATGCAGACATACGCAACAAAACAAAAATCAAAGATGCACTAGAACACGCCATGACACTGAAATGGAAGTGGGCAGGCCACATAGCAAGATACCAGGATAACAGATGGACATTGCAAACAACGAAGTGGCTTGGCCCCACAGGAAAAAGACGACATGGACGACAAAAGGCAAGATGGGTCGACGATGTTGTAAAAACAGCTGGTAAAAACTGGATGACCACAGCCCAAGACAGACAAACATGGAACAAGATGGAGGAGGCTTTCTACCCTATAGGGGCCATACAATAATTCGATACACATAAATATTTCAAATATGTAACTGTATGGATAAATAAAGCTATAATAATAATAATAATAAAAGTTAAGTACAGTTAGTGTTGTTATAAATTTTGTGTGTGCATAAAATCCGCGTAGCACAAAGAGCCATGGAGCGCGCCATGCTCGGTATCAAGCTTCAAGATCGAGTAAGGAATGTCGAGATCCGTCGCCGCACCAAGGTGCATGACGTGGGTTTCGTCATTACCAAACTAAAATGGAATTGGGCAGGACATGTTGCTAGGCAGAGTGATGGCAGGTGGACTAAAATGTTAACAGAATGGTGGCCGCTTTCAAATGAAAGAAGCGCCTGGCGTCCGTTGGCTCGTTGGGTGGACGACATCCGGAAAATTGCGGGTCACTGTTGGATGAGATTAGCTCAGGACCGGGACAAGTGGCGTACTAGAAGAGAGGCCTATGCTCAGCAGTGGGCGATAAAGGGCTGATATGATGAGTGTTGTTATGGTTGATTTCAATATGCTTCGCGAAGGATCAAGAATGTTTAATCCATCATGGTAGTGCGAGTGTGGTAGAAGGGATCGGAATACTGAGCTCGCACGGCCTGCCGCAGCGCGTAAAATACCTAAACTCGCTCAACCCCGAAATGTAATAGCACTCTTAAGAAACTCACTAACGTTCGTTTCTTAAACCCACACTCGTATTTTAATGCCTCTCATTATGTAGCAGTCACATAAACTACTATATATACACACCTACCTATTAATAAGGAACAACAAAATTTATTGAGAAGGTATGAATCGTAAAAGGATTAATTCCCATCTCTTTCACCAATTGTTACGAATGGTAAGCAGCTGGGATTGTACTCGTACCATAAAAGTGCTGAACTGGTTTTTTTTATATCACTTGTAAAACATTAGAAAATTTAGCGATTAGAATATTTAGAAACCAATAAAAATACACACATTCACTGCCAGCGACCCGCTAGGCGGGTTCTCCGTTCCTAGGCGCTTTTCGCTACATAAGGTCTGATAAGAGTGATAAGGTTTTTCTCATTTTTAACCGACTTCCAAATCCCAAAGGAGGAGGTTATCAATTCGGTTGTATGTTTTTTTTTTTAATTTTTTTTTTTATGTTTGTTACTCCATATCTCCGTCATTACTGAACCGATTTTGAAAATTATTTTTTTGATTGTATGCATACAGATTGGTCCCGTTTTTGTCAAAATCCAGTTCTGATGATGGGATCTATGAGGAATCGACGGAACTCCTCAAATCTTAAAGGCATACATATGGTGATTTTTGTGTTTTTATCAACAAATCAAGCATATACATTCAAAAACGTGACATTTGATGAAGTGGAACTGCTGATGATGATCAGAACGGAACTCTTCAACGACGCATAGTTCACCTTTGGCGATTTGTCCTCTTCGTTATGTTTGTTAAGCAAGTTAAGTTTTTAAGCTACAATTTTGTCAAGCTTGAGTTCTGAAGATGGGATCCATGAGAAATCGAGGGAACTCCTCAAATTTTGAAGGCATGCGTATAGAGATTTTTGTATTTTCATCAGAAAATCAAGCATTTTCATTAAAAACTGTCGCATTTGATGAAGTGGAACTGCTGATGATGATCAGAACGGAACTCTTCAACCACGCATAGTTCACGTTTGGCGATTTGTCCTCTTCGTTATGTTTGTTAAGCAAGTTTAGTTTTTAAGCCACATTTCTGTCAAGCTCGAGTTCTGATAATGGGATCCATAAGGAATCGAGGGAACTCCTCAAATCTTAAAGGCATACGTATAGAATTTTTGGATTTTCATCATAAAATCAAGCATTTACATTAAAAACTGTCGCATTTGATGAAGTGGAACTGCTGATGATGATCAGAACAGAACTCTTCAACGACGCATAGTACATGTTTGGTGATTTCGAATTTCGATTTTGACTTGGACTGGGACCCGGACTCATACCCGGATCCGGTTCGGACCCGGACTCGGACCCGGACTCGGACCCGGACTCGGACCCGGACCCGGACCCGGACTCGGACCGGGACTCGGACCCGGACTCTCACTCAGAAACCCGGACCTTGACCCGGAAAACCACTATGATACCTAAACTAAATAAACCACTATGATTACCTACCATAAAATGTGGGTATGATGATGCCAAACCCCTCCCGGCGCTCAAACTCCCTTACACCGCACCGCATGCGCCGTTAAGTGGGTTAGGTTAGGTTTGATCTGCGATCCTCACAGAACCGAACAAAAGTGGGTTAGGTTTGGTTAGAACTGCGAGTCTTACAGAAACGAAATGCTACTAGAAAAGTGGGTTTGATTAGGTTCGAACTGCGATCCTCACAGAACCGAACTGCTATCAGAGAAGTGGGTTAGGTTAGGCTAGAACTACGACCCTTACGGAAACGAAATGCTACTAGAAAGTACTGGTTTTACCTCCTTTTCTACATAGTGCACCATCTACCATAAAATCTTTCACCGGGCCCCATAGAAGTCGGTTTTTTTTTTCTTAAAAATTATAACGGCTACGCTCGCAGCGCTTAGCTCGTGCTGGCACTGAATATGTTAAAAGTTAACTGCTCTTACAATGATTGCATCTTTGTTTGTGCTTGACAGATCGTTTTTACATTTATACTTATGATAATAATCGGCCAAGAGCATGTCGGGCCATACTCAGTGTAGGGTTTCGTAGTTACCATTCTGTCAAAATAGGCCAAACGGGGGCTATTAGTAAGATCATAAGGTAGTACAGGGTGGCCAACTTGGAGGTATACAACTTTTTTTTGCCGCCATTTTGTTTTGGCGGCAAATATGACAGTTGTTGCATGAAAATTACTTTGTGTAGATACGGCAAATTTGTTATGGAGCGTTTACAAGACGGGGACACGTGTCACGCGCCACGAGCCACAATAGAAACATTAAAAATAACGTTTCCCGGTCGATTAATTTCGTGAAACGGTGACATTGACTGGCCCCCAAGATCGCCTGATTTAACAGCTCCTGACTTTTTTCTGTGGGGCTATCTAAAGGGACGTGTCTATGCTAATAGGCCAACGAACCTTCAGCAATTAAAACAAAATATTCGAAACACTGTCGCTGAAATAACGCCAGAAATGTGTGAAAAAGTGATGAAAAACGCGATGAAAAGGGTTCGCATCTGCCATGCTGCTAGAGGTGAACATTTGTCTGACATTATTTTCCATGTGTAATTGCTGACCCTACATATTATATTTAACAAGGAATACCTACTTAATATTTTTTATGTTTTATAGAATAAAATTTCAAAAATAAAGTGTATACCTCTTATTTGGCCAGCCTGTACCTTTGCAGCGCTTTGTACATTACGTCTTTTTACTAAGAAAAGAAGATTTTTTGCAATAACTCACAAACAACTAGACCGCTCATCATCATAGATCACGTTCGCTGTAGTTTTCATTGAAAGTATTTATTAAGCTCTTATTTCACAATTTTTTTCATATTTTTTGGACCCGTGGTTCAAAAGTTAGATGGGGGGGGACATATTTTTTTTTCTTTCGGAGCGCATATTTCTGGAAATATTAACAATATCAAAAAATAGTTTTAGGAGACCCCTATTCGTTTTGAAAGACCTATCCAACGATACCACACAATATCGGGAAAAAGCAAAAAAAAATTAAAAAAAAAGTTTTTGTATGGGAGGTACCCTAAAAAAATATTTGTGTAACTTTTATTTTACCGTTCTGTCGCAATGCATGATTTATGTATCCATGCCAAATTGCAGCTTTCTAGCACTAACGATCACGGAGCAAAGCCTCGGAAAGACAGACAGACCTGGCGAAACTATAAGGGTTTCTAGGTAACTACGAAAGTCGAAACCCTAAAAAGCATATCTACTGTTGAATGCAGGTTATTATTGTGTCCATTCTATTAATGTAGGTGTAGACTAAATTATTTTCGCTTAAGGTATACCTATTTTTACGTATGTGTTATATTAGGAATGTCGAATCCAGCTTAATTGATGATTAATAATCATAATGGAGGTAAGTGAGCCGTGCATGTACAATATCCAGCATATAACCAAAGTTACAGCACATAATTAACTAACCCTTTTACGCTAAATTAAGCCGTTTGATTTGTTTCGCTTAACTCTAAACCTGCAGGGTATCGGTATTGTATTGGTACATATCGAACCGCTTGAATCAAAAATTACAGTAAAGATAAAGATAAAGATCATTTATTTGTATTAAACATTACCAGTTACAAAGGTGTTCATAAAAGTTATGGTGGTAGGTTTACATGTTTAACCTCATTTGGTATACAAAAGGGTAGGTAACTAAAAACTAAAATTTTACATATTAATTTAACACGTGTCAAAAAATTCACTCATACTATAAAAGTTTTTGTTGTTAAGCCATTCGTGTAATTTCTTCTTAAATAAGATAATATTCATAGTGCGGAATTCGATTGGTATTTTGTTGTATACATTTACACTATTAACAAGACAACTTTTATTATGTTTTGCCAATCGAGAATGGGCATCAGGTAGTAGTCTGTCTGGGTCTCGACAAGAACGAGGATGACTGTCATATGTTTTTTTAAACATGGACTTGTACTTGTGGACAAATATGCACATTTCATATACGTAGAGCGCTGGAAGAGGCAAAAGACCGAGTTTCTTAAATAGTGGTCGGCAGGATTCGTCCGGCCGCATTCCATATATTGCTCTTAAACATCTTTTTTGTGCGACGAATGCTCGGTTTATGTCAGTGCTATAGCCCCATAATATTAACCCATAGCGTAAGGTTGATTCGACATAGGCATTGTAACAAGAGATTGCAGTTTTAATATTTGTGATCTTACTGACCTGCTTAAGAACATATTCATATTTATTTAATCTATTGGTTACACTATCGATTAGCGATTTCCAATCGAGTTTTTCATCAATGAGCACTCCTAAAAATTTGGTATGTGGTACATTTTCGATGCTTGTGATATTGAGATTATAATTGTTAAATTGGATATATTTTGATTTGTCTAGGTTAATTTTTAGATTATTAGAATCAAGCCAATGCTTTATTACTTCTATTGTGTTAATTATATCAAGTTCGTGATCTTTAACAGAACTACTTTCTTTATTTGATGTCACTATGATGGAAATATCATCGGCGTATAAGATGCAACGGTGTCTTGTTATCTCAGTTATGTCGTTTATGTACAACAAAAATAAAATCGGTCCCAGAACACTTCCTTGGGGAACTCCAAATTTGTTGTGCCTATAATCAGATGAGTAATTAACTAATTCATTATTTTCATTTAATTTACTACTAATTTGTACACATTGTAGTCTATTGCTTAAGTATGAGGACATCCACTGAAGTGCCGGCCCTCTGATGCCAAGTCTGTCAAGCTTTGATAATAGTAGGTGATGAGAAACGAAGTCAAACGCCTTAGACAAATCAAAAAATAGTCCCGTTGTTATATACTTATTGTTAATATTTGTCAATCTAAGCTTAAGCAGAGAAAAGGTAGCCAAAGTAGTAGATTTATTTTTTTGAAAACCAAATTGTTCTTCTCTAATTATATCATATTTTGTACAGTAAATATTTAGGTTTCGATCCTATTAATCTTAAACCATATTTAATCTATGCCCGAATTAAATAACATTTCTAGGTAGTATTTTGGTTACTAAGTGGCGTTTATACATGGGATTCATAGGATTCTAAACGAAAACCGCATAACCCGTGCCATGTCACGTACGAGTATCATGCTACGTTAGGTCACGGTGATATGAATATAGATTCGGCGCAGCTATTATATATTAATATCTACTACCCCCCTCTTATAGAAACAGACATACCATAGGTATTTATTCCCATTTTATTTTAATTCATACGGACACCGAATGTTGCTGGAATTCAAATAAATATGTACCTAAAGGTGATAGTCCATTTCCAACGACAGCTGTATTACTGTTCATTTTACTATGGAAATTGACAACGACAGCGACGCGTTCAGTACCGGTAGTGCAGCTGCGGTTAGAAATGGAATATTACCATAATTAGGTGCACGGAAGACATCATATAACGCTGGAACTGGAGCTCACAACAGTCACAAATTTCGAACCCTAAACCACTAGATTCTTAGGCAACGTGAGTTAGTTGTTGCAGTCACATTTTATATTATATACCTAACGTTTTATTTAAACGTAAATTTCCAAGAGAGCGGGCAACAAATCGAATGACGGCTGATAAATATGCCAGGCACGGAACGGCGAAGCACCGAGATATCTTTAAGAGTAAAAACTCCAGTTTAAATGTAAAAAAAATAGCGAATAAAGCTTTGGTATTAGTTTTACTGAAGTTGCGCGGGAGTTACGTAGGCTAATTTGCTCGGACGGATACCCGCTCTTTCACTCTAGCTATAAAACTGCTTGAACGTGATTGAAATAGTTGGCGGTAGTTTTTATTTAATGGAACGTCTTTGGAAAGAAGTCGCATTAGTGTTCGAACTTTATGGATAAGATAGCAAGCTATATAGGTACGTACGATATTAAAATAAATTGATTATTAAAATATAATTGAAACTTTCATGTGTATGTTGCAAATAGCAGTTTAATGACTAGATTTATATATAAAAAGTATGTAATTAACAAGGCATTACTAGTTTTTTCAAATGCTTTGAAGACAGAAATAGGTACTTACGATTAGGTAATCTATTAAACCATATTTATCAACTCGTTGAAGAATTACGCTTCTCTGTGCAATACCTACTCGTAGTTTATCGAGTACTTAAGTGTAATGTAAAGATCGCGATAGAACTATTTATTACCCTAAAAAAGAACCGTGCAATATTTCACCCCATATTCCACCCTCTTGAGAGTTGATTTCTGGTGTTAGTGAAGTTAGATAGTGTTAAAAAAATACAATGGCGTGCAAAATTTTTTGGAAAGCCTTTTCGTGTTTTGCAGAAACAAATGCATGCACTACAAATACCTATAGTTACAAATATTTCATGTAGGTATATTGAGGTGGTGCTTTAAATATATATAGTTAAATAGACGATAAGTAATTTTTAAAAAAAGTTTGGCAATAGAACATCTACTTACCTATCCTATAAGTTCGCATTAAAATTCAGCGAGGCGTGATGCGTACGGCGAGGGAGTTAAGCCCTTGATCAAAGCGAACCGAACTATTTTTACTTTTATACTGCAGAAAAACCTGTTATTGAGCCCACCGGGCGGCCACGGTAATCAAAGCTCCCAGCTATCTCGGTTTATTGGAACATGATCTACCTACCGACCTAATTAGATATTTATTTTTATTATTTATAATCTCTAATCCACTTACACCACACATATCGAATGCCTACATACTCATCAGTCTTTGCCTGAGATAAAAAAAATTGATTTATGAGAGGATAGGACGAATTCGCGGAAATTAGAAAAGGTACTACTAAAACGTGACCATACCATCCAGTGGCCGGCCTTCAGCTTTAGCCGTTAACACCATTTGATTAGTCTCCCGGATACAAGAGTAATAAGTACAAGTAATCTTTGAAATTATATTACCTATTTAGACCATACACTAGATAAGGACTAGAAGTTCGTGATTGCACCTTCGAACCTACTCGCTTGAGGAATTTTTGTATAAATAGCACTTAACAGAGATGATTAGCCATATACAACTGGGGAACAAATCAAATTATTTTTCGAGCACAGTACAAAACTTTGTTATGAACCGTATTTAAATTATAAACCGAAACATTAACTATGTATATCAAATTTATAAGTTTACGACTCATTACAGACCTGTTTTGACTCATATTTACATAGGAGCTATAGGGGAGCTATGGTGAGACGTCTGTAAAATTTGACTACAAGCGACTTGCTTATTTCACGATAATCACCGATTTATGATATACTTACCCCGATAAGTATGGTGTGTTTATATCATAAATTCTCGCACTTAGGTAAATTGTTAATTTGTTGGCGTCATGCGCACTGTGTGCGAAAATCGGACTTTCGATTTTTTTGCAATTATCCTGTTTCAGCCCACAGTGAGGCGTTAGGTTTTTGATACAAAGTAACTTAGTAATATAATGTTATGTGGAGATACGAAACCTCCGACGATAAAATATTACGGAAGGTATTACGTAAACGTCTGAATTTAACCACTATTATATTGCCACTAAATCTAAATGCAAATAGCAAATCTACATTCCCGTAGCATATAATAAAATATGCAATAAATCTAATAGACAATCGACAAGTATTGTGCGGCACCTTGGGCTATAACAGAGAGATCCATTGAAATAGTTATTTACTGCTAGCTAGCGAGAAGGCCTCGGGGAGGTAACTATTTATGATATTTATGCTCGTGGATATTTTTTTTTACTATTAGCTGTGGAGTGGATATGTCCGTAGAAACATCCTTTCACCCTTAACTTTTCCACTAAAAGTTTATCTTGTTAGCAATTTCGTTTCTCCGTCGCCGAACTTACTGACAATGGCAAACTTCCAGTAAAAAAATCGTAGAAAAGAACATAAATTATACTCTCAAGGCAAAGGTTGAAGTTGTTCAAAGGATATCTGTTACTTTGTTTGAAAGTCGTTAGTATTATAATACCTAATTGTGCTCTAATGGAAAGTAGACTTATATTTTATTGCACGATTTATAAATGAAAAAATACCATATAAGTACCTACCTCTATCTATTTGCTTCGAAGTTATAAATAAGATAAATACGGGTATGTTTGGCATACCGCTAAGTGTGGCTGGCCTTCGCATTAGGCATTAATTTGTGTTTATTGCAAGTTTGTACATTTGCTACTTGAATTTATAGGGGCAAATGTATCAATTCACAATAACACTAGGTAGGTGATAGGTGCGTAAACCGGCCCCAAACTGAAGGACAGCCACGCTTATCCCGCAGCTAAACTGACCCGTACTAACCTTAATAAAAGTGTTCTATACTTCTAGCCATATTTTAAACGTTCACCATTCACTTTAATGTAAATATGGAGAAAATTCAGCACTTGCTTTGAGACAGTACATCCATGTAACGTGATTGGTTCTCTAACCGCGAAAGGAGAAAGCAGAACGCCACCAACATGCTTATCATATTCTGGCTAATATTTTATTTAGGTACATACATCTAAAGTTCCCTGAACTTCAGTCCCCCACAGTCTAGTGATTTACCTCCCCATGAGCATGTTTGTGTCCACCCCCAGCTTCAAGGCATTGTGCAAAGATGAATAGGATTCCAATCAATAGATCCACAAAGGCGAAAACACAAAGAATATTCAAAGTTGTCTAAGCACGGATGCACTTGAATTATGAATTGAATAAGAAATGAACTTAATAAAATGAAAAATTCGTTTGCAAAAATGTGTATTAAAAAGAAAAGTTTTCAGCGTAGTAGCTGTGATTGAATTCTGCATTTAGGATTTAATATTCGCTTGCTCATAGGTATCTCGTGCCAGTTTCTATTAGACTAAGCTGGAGAAAATAACTTTTTTTGTCAGACAAGTAATAAAGCGCGTGCCAATGAAATTCAATAAAATTCTTTACCGTTTTTCGTAGGAAGACTGGAGCTGGGTCAGCGATGTTTTGTTAAAACTGTCACGTAGCCGTCGGACTACGTTCAATAAAATCAAGCACAAAATATTGTAATAATCCTCAGCGTTATTTGGGTATAAATTTAATCTTGCGAATTATATAAATTCTAATTTTTATTTATGTAGCTGATCTTGAACATTAACAATATTTGAATGTAGTATACCTACACATAAATATCTACATAATTTACTATGTACCTACATAGCAACAATACCTAAAATCAGGCAAGTATATACCTACTTATATCATATCGTACTTTACGTATACATATATTTACATTGATTTACAGCGTCGTAAAACTGCATCCCCTGGAAAAAGAAAAAGAGTTAGAAAGTCGGGCCGATTCGGGAAATGAATTAGAGATTCAATAGATATGTAAAGATATGCGACGTTCCACGGCAAAACCAACCATTGCCCCGGCTGAATACTGGAGCGGCGTTAATAATAGCGTAAGCGCCAGCCACCATAAGGTACCCTTTGCAGTGGAACGTCACATATCTTTACTATTGCATATCTAGTGAATTTTTAATTCATTTCCCGAATCGCGCCGAGTGTTGCCCCGCCAGCCCCACACAAAAACCGTAAAATAAATCTTGTAACGTGGGTTCACAATCACATAACATACAGTGTTGTTTTTACTCTGCTGCTCGGTCAGGAACCACGGGCCGCAGTGTCCTCTTGGTTGGTCCCATCGGGCCTATATAACTTTACAGCGGTACTTGTATTTTTTACTTCTCCACGCACGTATTTTTTCGGTGTCACACTAATAGAACATCAATTGTGATTATTCTAGTAACGGCTCGTTTCGTAAATAGCTCGGGGGTACATTTTTATGACTGCTGTGACCTGATTTCTTTCGTTTATACGAGTATATAGAAGCTTTTAAAATGATATATGTATTTTTACATAATTTTGAATAAACCCCAAGTAATGATGTTATGAGATCTCTCTCTGTTTGGGTAAGGGGTTGTGCACAAATCACACGAGGTGTTTTCGGCTACTTTTTGCCCATTTTCGTTAAATACCGGAAAACCCATGTTATCAGCTACGACGTAGAGCTACGACCGTACCTCAGCGGTGAGTGTTAAGCGCCACCTATTTTCTTGGTCTTACAATTTGGGAGGAAAATAAACTAAGTGCAATAGCTTTCTTAAGTGTCCTGTAACCTTAAAAGTAAAGGATCCGTAGCACAGTAGGCAGTAAAGTAACACTAGTAGAGGCCATATAAACGGAATAGCTCCCATTAACGTGGCCTACGTGACGACTCTTTGACCGAGCGCGGTTTCGTGTAGGTATAATATATAGTCCGGCAATCACACAATGTTGTCTTCTTTTGTATTTAACACATACAAAGTTCTTGCTATTTATCATTTTATTTTTATTTATGTTTACTGGCAATAATTGCAGAATAACTTAGTGAGTTCGTACTTTACCATAATGAACCTATTTCCATGTTTGGAATAACTAAGTAAGCTGAAAAAGTCTGAGGAAAATCCAATTAGTGTCGTTATTTATCTTCCTTGAGCTCACTGACTGAATACCAAAGACAAAAACCGGCACACAGCTGATCGGTTAGCCGAACAGTAGAAAAGGGTGATTATTTTGTGCTTCATGTGTAATAAGGAACTTTCTATCAGAATTTCTGTTGGAATTTCAAACAAAAAGGACCTTATTGCATTTGAAGAATAATGACAATGACTCTTCTGTGATGGAAACCCACATGTAGCCGCGCTGCCTTAACATAATCAAAACCTTGTTGGAAACAAGCGTGTCTGAAACACCGATATAAAACCAATCTCTACCTCATTCCGTTTTTATAGCTTAAGAGATCAACAACGGCGTCTGTTCGTCCGTACTTCCTTTTAGTAAATGCTTTCCATTTGTTTGATTATTCACTACATTCAGCTTCAAGTGAAAAATGCCACAGTTTCCGAATGACTGGATCGGATTGCTGTTCGTTCGGTTTACTTTACAGGACTACAAACAACTGACTATAGACCTACGGAATAATACGGGTAGATACAAACAACACCATAATTCTCTTTCTAACAAAACGAACGCGTAATGAAAGGGGCACGAGCGAAACCCGCAAACAAAGCAAAAAAAATCACATTTACAACGAGTAAATATTTTGTACGAGACAGTTGCAAACTCGCAACACAATGAACAAAGCATGTTTAAACATTATAACTTTGTGTTCGTATTCTCGCTCGCTCGATACATTAGGTACCTATATTTACAAAACTGCTTTTATAAATTTGTTTAGTACCTAGGTACCTACACGTCTTTCGTCTGGAAACGAATTCTCTCAGGGATTCCAACTTACTCGTATTAAAATTTAGTTTATAGACCTAAAACGTGGTAACATTGGTTAGATTTCAATTTAAATATAATGCACCTACCTACATTTAGGTAAAAAATGTGTCAAGTTATGTATTATCTCATGCTAGGCTCGTGGATAAAACCAATCAAACAAATATCATCATTATATAAGTGCTACGCAGACCATAGCAAGTAAATATTTTCTCTCGTAGTAGTTATTGCATTGCACGTTTCTGTTTGAAAAAATGTCACCATTGACACTGCTAGAATCAAGATCATATCTTTCATAATATTCAGATCAATTTACTGTTTTTACAATCAGAATACACCTCCTACTGTAAAACGGTCCTAGAGTCGGACCAAGAAAAGTTTGCAGCGGATTTGATAGCCCATTAAAATAACACGTGCACTGCTTGGGCTATCAAATCCGCTGCAGACTTTTCATGGACTGACTACTCGTATACATTTCAGTGATGAATAGTTCGTATACTTAAATTTTCAGGTCGCAATTTATCCCAATAGACAATACTTTTTTGCTCGTATTTTATCCAAGATAAAGCCTAAGTAATTCTGCTAAAACCTTAGATTTATAGAACGGATAATAATATTCCTAACACGTTCTAAGTTGAGCAAAAAATCTGGTAAAGCGCGAGCTGAGGACACGTGCTCTTTCAACCGGAAGAATATGAGATTTGGGCCGTAACTGCGTAATTTATGGCGGAGCCCCGGTACTGTAGCTTGAGTATCGCGGACAAGGCTGCTATTGTTGTCGCTTACCGCATTATCGCCTAAAGGGCCCGATTTGACTAGATGAAGTGCTGGACCGTAAAGGTGACGTTCTAATGCACCAGCACTACTGCTGCAATATTACAGCGTGCAGCGTGACCATACTGCCGACTGCGGCAGTAAAGCATTGGGCAGTATTGTCACGTTTCAATACTGCCGAATACAGTGGTATATAAATATCTTGTTTGTATGTAATGATATTTATATACTAAAAGAAATTAATATTAACTAGCTTAAATCTAAAATAGGCCCTTGAGGCTTTGTACCAAGGATGCTGGCGACATTTCCTCGCTGTATCGCAATGCTGATACGTTGTGCGAGGTAGCCGCCAGCTCTTCGGTCACCAGTTACGTCAACCAGACGCGATTTCTGCAAACAACTTATACGGGCTGGGACCCCCCTGGGAGCAAGAGTTTTAACTCCAAATGGTACAAAATGGTACTCTCTACATGCTCTCTACCGAGGCTCGCTCTCGCCCCGCCCGCTTTCTCTTTTTATATATGTATGACCTCCAGACTAACTGGTTCTTCTTAGGCAATGTTTTCGATAAGTCATGCAATAACAGGGCTGCTGAAAAATACACCCTTCCGGAAATGTATATTTTTCCGGGTTTTCAATTTCATTCCATATGAAAGATTAATTTGCGCACACAATATAACGTTACATTTTTCTGGCAGATTGTCATCACATCATTATATGTAAATGATGAATTTGATAAATGTTTTTTTTTAACAGAAATGGGGATCCATAAAATGAATCTTCATAAGAAGAGAACATTCTGGAGTGTCTGAAGAACTGCTTGATCGGGGAATTTAAGCAAACGAATAGACAACACATCCATGATGAGAATCGTTATAAGTAAGTAATAAGGTGTTTGTAAACTAAGTCACTTTGTTGATTTGAGTTATTTTAAATATTGCAAGATTCACACCTACATTGATGTCACATAAAGAGCTATGTTATGTTAACCAGACAGTAGGTTGGTGAGTAGACACAAGATGCCCAAGGTAATAGATAGATAGTCACAATCACAAAACTAGAAGCCTAGCCAGCCTAATACGTCCCACTGGTTGACACCGGGTTTTTATTACTGTGCTTAATAAAGCAGTTGACCTACCGCCAACCTCATCGGTCAGTAGTTCATCTATGTGCCTTATCGCTGTAGTGTATTTGAGCGATACAGAGGCAAATCGAACGAACAAGGACCCCTATTCGACAAGCGACGTTTGACGTATCGTGTTGATCTCCCGTTGATGTGGAAAAAATCATAAGTTCTCGAATACGTACAATGTCAAAATTTGACATTAACAATCCACAGTTAGGGTGACAAGCAAACCAAACCGAACCACCCTTAGTTTAGAGTTGAGTTTTGGTTGTACCAAATGATATTATCCACCGTTGATGAAATAAACACTCAGGGGCCAAATTCGACATGTACAACTGTCAGATTTCGCATCCACGTCAAATCAACAGTTGATTTTATTGCATACTCAGTGTTGATTCCATCAATGGTGGATAAATCATTTGGTACAATCAAAACTCAACTCTAAACTAAGGGTGGTTCGGTGCTTAATAAAGCAGTTGACCTACCGCCAACCTCATCGGTCAGTAGTTCATCTATGTGCCTTATCGCTGTAGTGTATTTGAGCGATACAGAGGCAAATCGAACGAACAAGGACCCCTATTCGACAAGCGACGTTTGACGTATCGTGTTGATCTCCCGTTGATGTGGGAAAAATCATAAGTTCTCGAATACGTACAATGTCAAAATTTGACATTAACAATCCACAGTTAGGGTGACAAGCAAACCAAACCGAACCACCCTTAGTTTAGAGTTGAGTTTTGATTGTACCAAATGATTTATCCACCATTGATGGAATCAACACTGAGTATGCAATAAAATCAACTGTTGATTTGACGTGGATGCGAAATCTGACAGTTGTACATGTCAAATTTGGCCCAAGGTAATTAGAGTTTATATCCCAGCAGGCTAATTAGAACTTACATTTTGATGTCATTTTATTATCATTCGCCCATGCGTTCGCTCGCGCCAATTTAGATAGGTAATGCACGAACAATTACAAGCAAAATTCACGCGCAAATTATAACAAATGACACACATTTTTGTATCATCCAGGTATGAGTTCTCATTCTCACTCTAGACAAATGCGAATTGGGAACTTCACATACAAGTTTTCTTGTTCATATTATTCAAAATCACACGCTACTAGATAAGTAACACTTCTCAAAATTGCACAAATGTAACAAATTACAAACAAAACACTGCGTACAAGTTTGACCTTCTGTCTAAACAGTTCTTTAAACTTTCTTTCCCAACAACTCTTCTGGAAGTTTTGTTTGTTGCTCAATTTTCCAGCTTCGTGGTCGGATTTTGAAACTCCTCTAATTTGGATGAGGTTCACATTCGTTGAAGGTAAAACGGTTAATTGTTTTCCTTATACCAGTGAATGGTTCGCTGCAAATTAGATTAGGTAATTTATAGGAGAGCTTGTGTCGACATCCGGATTATAAAGAAGGTGACTAATCCGGAACTAATTTATAAAAAAATCTATTATTTTTCTACTAATGCGCACTGACAACGTGTGTGTGTATAACACGTTTCACACGTACTTGTATATCTATAGTGCTTCATTAGAATTTACTGCTACTTCTATTTATGGCTAAAAGTTCAATTTTGCTAATGGTAACATTCCATTTCTGACCGCAGCTGCGCTAACTAAACGCGTCGGTGTTATTGTCAATTTCCATAGTAAAATGAACAGTAGTGCAGCTGTCGTTGGAAACAGACTGTCACCTTAATGTTTAATATTGACTATCCATATTTATAAATGAACTTTGATCATTAAGAAGCCGAGTCGCTTAACCTGCAGGCTTGTAAAGAAAAACGATAAATACAAACGCCGGCGGTATCTGACATTAAGCTGTTCCAAGCGAGGACATAATGGTTTCACTTAACTTCATCCGCGCGAAACTTTGAGGCTGGAAGCGCATTCAAATTTTAAATAATCATCTCTTTGCATTCCTCTTGCACCTAATTATAAGAGCTACGGAGATGCTCTGACTTCAACATCATGTTTTTTAAATGTAAATAAGCCATCTGAAGTAATGGTGTACGCGAGTTGCGATCAACCACAATTTGGATTTGCATGTTCTGGCACTGACAGTTAAAATATACCGACTTTCGGTCCAACTCGGAATTTCGTCCAGTAATTATCTTCAGAGAAGTAGAGAACAGCATAACTGATTTTGCACATAAGGACTTTTAGTATGCTCAATATAAATATCTGTCAACTGACCATATTCTATTCGTAGGCGGTGCGAGCGCGCGGACAGGAGTGGTGGTATTGGTGGTGGCGAGCAGCGCCGGCGTGTCGGCACGCGTGGCCGGCAAGGTCGGCGGCTACTCCAACAAGAGCAGCGGTAAGTGGTCCTGCCTACTCGGACAGAAGTGGTAGTATTGGTGGTGGCGAGCAGCGCCAGCGTGTCGGAGACAGATCTGTAGTAGCAAGTATGCAATCAGAACACGTAAATACCATCCTAAATCAAAGTCATGTTTTACAACATGAAATCCTCCATACTAGGCACTTTCATGCACCTTTTTATATTTGTAGCGATTGCTACAAATCTAAAAAGGTGCAAAGTGATTCCAAATTCTTTTTACATGCATTTTCTCATAACATGAAGCGCAGCACATACTCAGATTATGAGTAATCTGTACGACTTACATTGTGCGATTTCGATGACAAAGAAACTCTTGGCCTCTGTCTCCGGCAGCATAATGTGGAACAACGGAAGAGCGAATTGCAAAGCGTGCAGCTGACGTGAGTTTTGTTTCAACGCAAACTTCATTTACCTACCGCTTCACACGATACAAACTATTTTAATTTAGAATTTTCGGCTAGGACAAAATTCTGATCGTAGGTATTTAACAATAAAGGCAGTACCTATAGAACTTAGGAGATAATTAAGAGGAATTGATACTTTCTCTAAAAAATCGTCACAGTTTTGAGACGGGATAACTTTAAAAAAACAAGTACATATATATTATATATATGGGTAGTTATCTCATAAGGCCATAAAGCAACCCCTTCTTATTATATTCCTAAATATTAACAGAAGCTAAGTGAAGGAAACCCGAGGACACCTACTCTTACTCTCCCTTGTGTGGCTCACTGGTTTAGGATATAACTATAACATTTACTTAGGCGTGCCTAAGCAAATGTATATTAGTCATGTAACTGATAGTGGAATATGCAAATGATACGCAGGGTAACAGTCATTTAATTAGCAAACTAAATGAAGCAGTCTTGGAGCGACGCCACTGCTGTTATATGTGTTTATTTTATTCAGGTCATGTATTTTTTTTTTTATAAATTTATAGAAAATTTAATGTTACTAAATAATAAATATAATGTAAACCGGCCAAGTGAGAGTCGGACTCGCGCACGAAGGGTTTCGTACCATTATGCAAAAAAAAACACGTTTGTTGTATGGGAGCCCCACTTAAATATTTATTTTATTATGTTTTTAGTATTTGTTGTTATAGGGGCGTCAGAAATACATCATCTGATTGATGGTTCATGAGATACAGCCTGGTGACAGTCAGACAGACGGACAGTGGAGTCTTAATAATAATAGGGTTCCGTTTTTACCCTTTGGGTACGCAACCCTAATAAGTACCTACTGTGCGTAAAATAGGGATTCGGACTTTATACTCAGAACAAATGATATAACCCGTATTAAATATTAAAACAAACATTCAAAAATACTAAAACATTTATACATTTTCCTCAACGCATAATGTTATTGTAAAAAGAAGACCAGTTGTATGTACATACATTCAGGATATTTATAAACGCTAGTGATATGAAACGTAATGATATTTCACCGATTGTTGTATTGTTAATATTATAATATCAATCTCAGGTACCATCGCCCACACTGTTAAGTGTTAACTGACAGTTCGTAAACCTTATTACAAAATGCATAAAATCCACCGATGGACAATTAAGAGTGTTGCTGTGTGTACCATTATTATTAGTTTAGGTATGCAAGTATACGTATGTAGGTAATACTGTCTAGCTATACTCTGTATCTTTACTATCTTTAAGTATATTTAAATAAAAGTAGATAAAAAAATAATTTGTACATTTTCGGGTAAGTAGAAATACAAAACCGCCTGGATCTGTCACTGAACGACCTGACTTTAACCTCCATTATTTGATCATGTAATGTTTTTATCTACCCTCAACTGACTTAAAGAGCCATTCGAGGACAGATTTTGTTTACTTTTATTTAAATACCTAAAGATACAGACTAGATAGAGTAGGCGCAAGGCAGTCCAAAATGAGCAAGTAATAAAAAAGTCTACGGGACACGAGCCATTAATTGAGTGTCAAACGGAGAGACCCGTGGCACCGGAGTATAATAAAGAACGATCGCTTTAAGCTTCAAGTGTCGGATATCAAAGCTAATATAAGGGACGTCTTGGCTAAGAGGTCGTGTCTCGTTATTAGTTAGAGTTAGAGCAAAAAAAGTCTTCAGCGAGTTTGATAGCCCACGCAGTGCAATTGTTATTTATACGTCATAATATCATAGAAGTTTGACGTTCAAAATAACACTTGGACTGTGTGGGCTTTCAATATTGCTGCAGACTTTTCTTGGCCTAACTCTATAAGGTTTTTTTGTTTAATATGACTAGAAGAAATTTTATTTTATCCTTACTTTGGCCCGAGACTAGTCACGTCTGCGTAGAATTGTGATTTCCGTGGTAAAACTTATCCAATCCATTCTTAGGACTCAAACTACCTTCATGCCAAATCTCATTTAAATAGGTTCAGCTGCGGTTTATGCATGAAGAGTTAACAGACAGACAGAATTACTCTATCATATGTAATACATACGAGTATAATATACCTATATTAGTAGGGATAATATGTTTTAATATTATATAGGTACCTACGCATGATAGGTTTAAGCCGTTTAAGGTAGGTACATAGGTACGTATAGACGTAGGACATTAGTTGCCAGAATGATAATAAAGGTGAAATATCACACAAAAAATTCAATAATAACGAATTAAAATATCCATGCTTGTCCTCTACTTCTAACATAGAACGACCGATGCTAACGAGTTTAAAAACTTTAAAACGTGGCCATTTTTACTCCAATATTTTCTGCAACAGGCAAAAAAGTTCCCCAGTTTGGGGTTTCGAGTTAATACCTACAATACGTTTGCAAAAAGTTTTATAACAAAAAAATTAATTTATGAACAGGTCTACATCAAAAAGGATAATTCTCATTTTGGGTTACTAATTTAATTTTAAGTTGGGAGATAACTTTTCTAATTATCATGGTGTAAGTAAATACATTTGTATTTTAATGCCCTGATACTAAAAGCTTTTTGGTTTATTACAATGCCTTCTGATGATTATATAATGTGTGAGTCATAGGGCGCACGTTTACCTCATAAAGTACTCGACTGAAGTGTGTTGAAGCACAGAAGCTAATGAAAAAGCACTTTTCTCGCGTCCATGGACCATCAGACCTTCTTTATATTCGAATTGATTCAACGAATAAATAATGAATGCGGTTCCAATTTAGCTCTATTAGCTTCAGAAATACGCATGGATTTCACCGTGAACCTTTTTTGTGATTCGCTTTTGTACATTTTTGCCAAACAAAGTTCTTCGAAGATTCATAAACGGTCCATTATCATTTAAATTTCCTTTACATTTATCAACATCCGTATCCAGGCTTTTAATTCGGTAGGTAACCTCAGGGTAGCTGTATAAATACAAAATACTTCCGTATCTCGAATTATTTTTTCTATGTCTATGTCTATCTATATATATAAATGCAAGTGTCCTGACTGACTGATTCATCAACGCAGAGCCGAAACTACAAAGGCCAGAAAGTTGAAATTTGCACATCAGATTGCATTTATAAAGTGTACAAGAGATAAGAAGCGATTTTGAAAAATTCAACCCCTAAGGGGGTTAAAAAGGGGATGAAAGTTTGTATAGGGTTGAAGTTTTCTTTTAAGCTAGGAATTTGAAACTTCGTAAAAAGATATATTATTAAAATACAAGAAAACTAATTTCAGCGTTTTTGAAAATTCATCCCCTAAGGTGGTGAAAAAGGGGTTGAAAGTTTGTATGGATATCAAAAAAAAATTCAAGTGGTGGACTTGAATCTTTGTATTTAGGGATATTATTAGAAGACAGGAAAAGTGATTTCAGCGTTTTGTAAAATTCATCCCCTAACAGGGTTAAATAGGGGTTGAAAATTTTAATCCAATACAAATGCTTTGAAACTTCGTAGAAAGGCATAATAGCCGATTACAAAAAAAGTGATTGCAACGTTTTTGGAAATTCAACCCCTAAGGGGGTTAAAAAGGGGATGAAAGTTCGTCTTCGGGTGCAAATTTTATTTTAAGCTAGGAACTTGAAACTTTGTAAAAAAGTATCAAATTCAAATACAAGAAAACTAATTTCAGCGTTTTAGAAAATTCATCCCCCAAGGTGGTGAAAAAGGGGTTGAAAGTTTGTATGGATATCAAAAAAATTTTCGAGCGCGTGACTTGAATCTTTGTATTTGGGGATATTATTAAAAGACAATAAAAGTAATTTCAGCGTTTTGTAAAATTCATCCCCTAACAGGGTTAAAAAGGGGATGAAAGTTTGTATGGGGCTAAAATTTTCTTTTGAGCTACGAATTTGAAACTTCGTTAAAAGATATATTATTAAAATACAAGAAAACTAATTTCAGCGTTTTTGAAAATTCATCCCCTAAGGTGGTGAAAAAGAGGTTGAAAGTTTGTATGGATATCAAACATTTTTTCGAGCGCGGGACTTGAATCTTTGTATTTAGAGATACTATTAGAAGACAATAAAAGTAATTTCAGCGTTTTGTAAAATTCATCCCCTAACAGGGTTAAAATGGGGTTCAAAGTTTAAATCCATTACAAATGCTTTGAAAATTCTTAGAAAGGCATAATAACCGATTACAAAAAAAAGTAATTGCAACGTTCTTGGAAATCCAACCCCTAAGGGGGTTAAAAAGGGGATGAAAGTTCGTCTTCAGGTGTAAATTTTATTTGAAGCTAGGAACTTGAAACTTTGTAAAAAGGTATTATAATATAATACAATGCAATATTGAATAAATGACTAAATGACTAAATGACAAGAAAACTAATTTCAGCGTTTTTGAAAATTCATCCCTATGGTGGTGAAAACGGGGTTGAAAGTTTGTATGGATATCATGCATTTTTTCGAGCGCGGGATTTGAATCTTTGTATTTGGGGATATTATTAGAAGACAATATAAGTGATTTCAGCGATTTGTAAAATTCATCCCCTAAAAGGGTTAAAATGGGGTTCAAAGTTTGAATCCATTACAAATGCTTTGAAACTTCTTAGAAAGACATAATAGCCGATTACAAAAAAAAGTAATTGCTACGTTTTTGGAAATTCAATCCCTAAGGGGGCTAAAAAGGGGATGAAAATTCGTCTTGGGGTGTAAATTTAAAGTTAAGCTAGGAACTTTAACTTTTTGGAAAAAAAGGTAATAAATTAAAAAACATGAAAACTAATTTAAGCATTTTTGAAAATCATCCCCCAAGGTGGTGAGAAAGGGGTTGAAAATTTGTATGGAGATCAGATATTTTGTGAGTGCGGAATGCGGAACTTTAATCTTTGTATAAGGGCATAGGTACCTATTATGAGAATACAAGAAAAGTAATTTCAGCAACCAACATCAAAATCCACTTGACTTAAAACTTCATACAAATTGCTAAAAAAGAAAAGTACTTAATTTTAACATTGCTTGGATATGTAAATTATAGGTACTAAAGATGTAAAATGTTGAAGATAAGATACCACGCGGACGAAGTCGCGGGCAACAGCTAGTTAATTCATAAACCGAGGTACCACTTGATAAAATTGCAATATTATTTAACGTACACTTATTTAACCTAGCGAGAAAAGACACGTCTCTGAATTCAAAAGCTTCGCACACGTTTACAAATTCAACAGCGGTACTTTTACGAGCAAACATTACAATAAAATACAGGGTGTATGGTACATCGTTTGCCAAATTAAAACGGCAGATAGGTTGAGTCATTTGCTATCTTCTCAGGCCTAGAAATTTTTAATTTGGCGCACATTTTTTTTCACTTCTATGCCAGTTTTTCGTAAATTTCAAATTTTTACTTGCGTAGTAGTACAAAAAACCATGGCCAATTTTGTTTTTCTAGGCAAGAGAAGATAGCAAATGACTCAACCTATCTGCCGTTTTAATTTGGCAAACGATGTACCAAACAGCCTGTATAATTACATCGTATTAGTACCGTTTGAGGTGTGAGACTGTTAAATAGGAAGAGTTAGGTATGTATTGAATCGTGTGTAGAATTAAAATAAAATACTATTACGGGAGGCAATAAATTGGCAAAGTTTAGATAGCCAGTTTTTTTACATACCTACCTTTTTGCCAGTCCTTCACCTAGGCCTAAGTACTTACTTAGGCTTGCTTAGGCCTAAGCAAAGACAATGAAACTCTTTTGTAGGTAAATGAGGATTCGTTGTGTTGACAGCTTGATAACGCTGGTCCCTCCCCTTCAATAGGTATATCTTAAGGCTATGATGGTGACCTTAATTATTTTTGTCCAGGTAAATCAACAAGTGGCATCAACGAGGAAATCATCTGGGTCAGCATAGGCATGGCGATAGCGATAGCCGTGCTGATTGTCATCGCTCTCTGCTACATTCTCTGCGAGAAGTGCTCTAAGCGGCGCGCGCACCGCGAGCAGTCATGACGATACAAGCAGGAGTTCACGCGCCATGCGCTCTCGAACTCCCTCGTCGAACACGACTTCCCCCATTACACCCTCTACCCCCAGTACTCCCCTGACGGAAAAGAGTACTACTACAACTTCCACCGCTTCTCCTATCTTAGGGACAGCTTTAAACTACCGCCTAAGGATTACCCCATCAAGGATGACGAAGTATACATCAATGCGTGATTAAGTATAATATTTAAACGTAGTTTCACGTGTCGCAGAGTCTTAGATCATTTATTTTTGATGGTGTGTCTATGTACCTACGTGTAGATTTAGACGAACGGTTACTGTAAATCAAACAGGGGGCTAATTCGACTCGTTTTTATGATAGTTCCGGTTACGGCAAATGGCGTTACTATTGCTGTAGGTCATGTCATAAGACTTGCAATGTCATGAGTTGTCAAAGGAATGTTAAATGGCGCCCCGGGGCTATCCGATTAGTTGAATATGAATCGAAAGGCGTGTTTGTAAATATAACGTTAAGTAGTAAATGTTAGACGTGATCACAAGATGGATTTTAAAGATTGGATTGTACTGTGATAGAGATTAGTACTCGACTAAATGCTGTTGAAAAGGGTAATCTCAAGTAATCGGTGGCGTGAACGAAAACCATAAAAAGTTATTACGGTCACAACGTATTCGCCACCATTTTAGTAGGGTTTTTTGCATGGGCACCCAAACCAGGTCAACAATAAGAATAAAGTTTTCAGTTTTTTTTAATAAGTACACCTGTACATAACTAGTGACGCTGTGAGCAAAGTTATGTTTAAAAAGGGCAAAGTTTTATACTTTTATCAAACTCTGAGTTCTTTATAAGCCAAAACCAGGTACAGTCAGCGTCATATAATTGGTAGTAAGTGAGAAACTAAACAAAAATAAAAAAAATAATTTCGTTACCACATAACCACCATCACATCAAATACACTGAAATTTAATATTTGAAGCAATACCTACTGTGGAGTAACTACTTATTTCTCTTCGTTATTGCTACAGTCGCATTTATTGTTGAATTTAATAACAATAGGTAAGTTCAAGAAACAGTTTATAAATCTGAAGTCTGCTCTATAGTGTCTTGAAAGTTTAAGTATAGCACAGTGAACTGTTCGTTGTTGTGGAGGAACCAACTCGTTAAACAAACCAGTTTAATTAATACCAACAGAAATGTTTACATTTTATACTTCAATAGCAAACATTTTAATCGAAGTTACTGTTAATGCTGATTTTAAGTGTTAAATATAATTATTGTTTAATTAAATAGGTACTGTAAATCCGTAAGCTTACACAGTGAGCTATTCGAGTACGCTTTCTCTCTAACCCTTTTCTTGTACTAAATACTGATATATTGTCCAAATTTACCTTCAAGATATCTGATATAGGTATACTTATTGAAATACATATTTATAGCCCTAAGCGAAACGAATGTAAAATATAACAAGGTAACTTGAAATAAGGTAGGTATATAATGACCAATGTATTATTCGTGTATTGATTTTTTAGAAAGAAATAAACGTTTGAAAATACAATGTACCTACATGGGTTATTATTATTTTTGTGACATATCTTAGTAACACCTAACACCTAACCAAGATGACAATCGTTTGCAGAAAACGAAAAAAAACGCTATCATTTCCATACATCAAAGAGAATTTAGACTAGAGGAACATTGTCAAAGTAAATTATGTAGTCAGTACATTTACTGCCATCTTTCGACACAAATGATTAAAACTTTTAGAACGGCATTTGACTTTGATCCGATTTTTCTGCAACCGATTGACATGTTGGCTAGGCCCAATGAACATATAAATAAAGATCAAACAGGAACATTATCAGTGTTACTTAATAAAACACAAAATATGTGTATAAATATACTCATGAAATCCCTCTTACACTGCGCTTATAAGATGTTTCTTCTCAAACATCATAATGTTAGGTTTCTTTAGCAGTCAGTTCAATACTTACGGATCAAACGGAGGCATATCATGGTCCTTAAGAGCTACACGATTTGTTTTCCAACCGTCATTTCTCCGAACGTCTGAAACCATTAATAATCGCTGAAATTACATTGGGATCAGACCGATAGCTTGTAAGGGCCTCTATTGTTAGTCTGTGTTTGATCCGTACCTTCTGAAAGCGACGCCCTGTATCTAAAGCGAGGGCACCATAACAATGGAGATTGCAAAGCTACTGATTTGCCATTATCCAAAATCAACCATTTGTTTATTGAACAGGTAACTTCCCAATTTGATAACTTTGGCCATTTGAATTTAGAAGGATAGAATAATTAGGTATCTAAATCAGATTCCTGCAATGTGAGCGTTTCTTTTATTTTTTGCAATTTTTTTTTTTTGCCGCTTTTGTGTTATTTCTAGTTCGCGAGCCCTTTTCATCCTTACAGGAGAAAAAAAGTGTCTTAAAATTCCATACATTTTTCAAGCTTTCCTTTTAGTTACCGCCATACAAATAGTATATGGGGGAATGGTAACACAATAGGAAAAAAATTCTGGGATATTTTTTATCCCATTACTTGGGACCGAAAGAGCTCGTGAATCTCGTGATTCTGAGTAGAAATAACACTAAAGTGGCAAAAAGAGTCACAATATATAAAAATGGCAAAAAATAAAAGAAACGCTCATATGTTTTATAATTGCGAATAAAATGATAAATGATTATTCATGAGGCTTCCGACGCAAGACAAGAACATATTCCATTTAAAATAAATCTCACTGTAATCCTGCGCCTACGAAACATGGATTTTGTGATTTCATCTTTAAGAAGCAGGTACGTAGAATAAAAAGATGTTTTCATTCCTTATGCTCTGAAATTCAATCATTGTTTGAGTTTATCTACATACATATCTACATCTGAAGCGGGTTATATAAAATACGCTTAGACCGCAGGGAGTTTTACTTTGAAAATGTATATAATTTCTTTGACTATCTAAGTATTTAAATGTTAAATAGCTAAGCTTCTTTGTTTAATTTGCTTTGAGAATTGCTTCCATAGCTTAAGTGTGAAATTATGTTACCTTGAATTCCGGCAGCTACCCCATTTCGGCAACCCGTAGGAAAGCGGAACTGGGTCAGTCCGGTGGAGGTACTCGTGGACACGGAGACGACATACTTGGCGATTGCAACATGCCCGAATGCCTTGGGAATGTCGTCGTGGCTTCTGCTGGACCCTGTTGGGAAATTTCAATAATTTCATATTCAAATTCAAATTTCAATAATGGTGGTAGCAACTGTAAGTGGTACTGGAAAGCGGGACACGCCGGACACGGTGACTCTTATTTTCGTTTTCTGCGAACCTAAAATGTCCGGCCGTGTAGGTATATCGGTGTATATCTTTTACACGTGGATATCTTCTATTTTTAAATTTTGGTTAGATGTAAATTCGTCCTAACGGAAATCTAATCCGGGTCATTATATATAGAGGGTGACTGAGTTTACCGAACCTACACTGAGTATAATATAATATAGGTATACAAATCGTAACTAAGTATTTGTTCACAGTCTATTGCCTCTACTTGAGGATTAGTTAAGTAAGTATTCGAATGCTCAATGAAGGCAAACCCTAATACATTCGGTCAGAGATTTGCCCCAGTGGTTTGAATATTGATCTGATAATGTGACATAGCAAAGATATCAAGAGATATTCATTAGGACTGTGACAAATTGAGAGTTCGTTGTGGGTCGGGCCAATCTGAATCACGGTCCGCAATTCATCTTCGTCCATCAAGTTGAGGTCTCGTAAGTCACAAAGCTTTTGCGTTTAGGCAGTCGAGTTTTCAAGACAAATTGTTTTAAGTATGTGTCTAATGCATAATATATGTTTGAGCCGCCAATGCCTTTTGATTTCGATAAAAACACATGTAGATAAGGTAAAAGTACTAGTGCTTTAAATGCTAATGCCCAATAGATGGCACCTTGCTGTCACTTCTATTGACAATGACTTAAGTTTCAAGATGACATATCCGCGTCAAGCACTATAGTATCACCATATTACAGCATTTTTTTTTTTCTAAAACAAATCTTTTAATGATGTTTTTATGAGGAACTTCTCCAAATTTGGGACTACCTTATGTTCGACCCAATCATGACTCGTTTCCGGTTCCATTGGCAATATTGTTCTTAAAAAAACATCGTTTTAAATTGAGGAAAACTCGTTACCATTTTCGAATTCAATATTTATTTAGGCATGTTTGCAGTATTAAGTACCTAATTTAAAAGTAGAAAAAGGCGGCAAATTTTAAAAATGTAGGCACGAAGGGATATCGGCTCATAGAAAATTTGAATTTCGCGCCTTTTTCTACTGACAAGATTTGCTTGACCATCTATATGTCGGCGGCCGATCATATGATCAGGCATATCGTGAAATTCCTAGGCATATATGAAACGTGAAAATTTTTGACTCGTTCCCTGAGTCGACGGAGCCCCAATATGCGGGCTCCTATTTCTGGACAGTTTGCCCTTCGGGCATCTGAAGCAACCTATCGAACCTATCCTACATAGTATTGGATTAATGTGACTATCGTCAAAACATTACATTAGGAACATTACGATCTGCCTGATCTTACGATTGGCCGCCGACATATACATCCCGACGTTTCGAATCCTTTTTGGGATGTATTATACTCATATATATCAGTTACAATAATTTTATTTTATAACTAACTATCGCGGTAATTGAAGACAATAATAATTTAATTAAAAATAAAACCAATTTAATAAATTGAACATTACTTTTTGCTTTCCAAATTACTAACAAATATAATAAATACGTATTTTCTATTTCTATCTGGGTCCTGCTAAAAATTTCATAACGTTTTTTAGGGTTCCGTACCCAAAGGGTAAAACGGGACCCTATTACTAAGACTTCGCTGTCCGTCCGTCCGTCCGTCCGTCCGTCCGTCTGTCCGACTGTCTGTCACCAGGCTGTATCTCACGAACAGATGATGTATTTCTGTTGCCGCTATAACAACAAATACTAAAAACAGAATAAAATAAAGATTTAAGTGGGGCTCCCATACAGCAAACGTGATTTTTAACCAAAGTTAAGCAACGTCGGGCGTGGTCAGTACTTAGATGGATGACCGTTTTTTTTTGCTTTTTTCCGTTTTTTTTTTTTGCTCTATGGTACGGAACCCTTCGTGCGCGAGTCCGACTCGCACTTGCCCGGTTTCTTTTTTCACGGCGAGCCCTGAGGTAAGGTCACCGAGGCACGTGGCTAATAAACTGCACAATGTGCCCGCGGCCGTGTAGCACAATTACATATTTTCATTTTTGCTACGTGAAGGTCGTCATGAAGAAGCTCGATCCGGAATGGGCGTAGGCGTATTTTTGTCAAAGTACATTTTCTTATTAGGCCCGTCAAGTTGGTGGAAAATTAAAGCTAACAAGATAATAATAAATATATTCCTATAATTATAACATGGATTAGAACGCTATTAGTAATATAATTAGTAATGCCAAGTCAGCGTTTAAAACGAACGCGAGAAATATACCTATACTTACTGGTTATACTTGTACCTAAACCACGACGGAAGAATTCATCATCATTCTGAGCGCGCCGCGCTCTAAACTGTGTATATTGCAATAGGTAGGTAAGTATTAGCATTAGGTACCTATTTAATTTTTTCTTTCACCACCAATATCTGTTGCACTAAATAATAATAGTACATTTCGATGCTAGTGCGGAAGGTATGTCATTACGAGTACCGAGATATCTTGCCACGAGCCGCAGGCGAGTGGCAAGACTCGGGACGAGTGAAGAATGACATTTCCGCACGTGTATCGAACGACGTTTTTTAATACAGTTGCGAAAAAATAAGAAAAACATTGTTAATCGTACACTAAACAAAAGTGGTAACAGTGACAGCTCGGTTAGACGTCGTCTTTAAGTATATTATATCTATGGGCGTTTGGCAGCTATTCCGTTCCATTCAGTCAACTTATTAAGAACGGAATTTTCAATATTGAATATTAAAAAATAAACGTGTTATAATGATGAAGAGGTAAGTAATTAAATATGAAATATGTAATATTTTTCGTATTCTTACATTAACGGTAGGTTTTTATGCTGATTACGACGTTTAAAGGAAACTAATATTAACACTCATCAATAAGTAGTCGTGAATTGGAACAAGTATAAATTAAAAAAAAATGGAAAAGTAAAAAGCACTAGTTCGAGATAACCAACTTTCCGCACGCTAAACAGCTACGTAAAGTAGCACTTTTTGAGCAACTGTATTAAAAAATATATTATGTACCTACCAAACAACATCCATACAATTCGTTTTTCTATATCTATCAGTAATGTATAATAAAACGACATTTTAAATAAATTTTACTCATAAGAGATCATTTCGCATTAATCTATTACTTAGCATTATCATTTTTGGCATAACATAACATTTATACAAGTTCACTTTAATCTTCTAAAATTTATTTTGTACTAAGCAACGTCTAAATTTAATTTGATTAAGGCGCGGTGTGTAGTAAAATGCGCTTTTTTGTAACCATATTTACAGACTTTTGCAAGGATTTTAAGCATGATTTTCTAGTATGTATAACTTTAGTCCTTGAACTACGTTATTGCTTGTCAGGAACACAACGGCTCATTATTTTCTCGATAGAATCTTAAGTTGAAAACATGCTTAAAGCTGTCTTTTGATCCATATTTTAGAAGTACTACGACGAAAATGGATATGAAACTTACCTCATTCGATAGCTTTTAAGTAAATCTTCGTTATTACTGGTCCTTTTATCGATACGTTAATCTTTTCATTCATAATTTTATGAATTCAACTTTTGCCTACTAAATTACACCCTACGCGGCAATACCTTGCGCCCATTCCCCGCGCCAGTACGCCCGTGGCCACTGCCAGCGTCGGACCTATGCTAGTTTAGTGGACGTTTCATAAAATGGGTAACCACTGTATAAATATGCAAATATGTTATACACACAATGTTTTTCAACATACTTACGAAGAAAAGCAAAATAATTCTTAATTATTGTGACATTTCAGACATTCGCCCGTCATATTGTCAATTTATAACAAGTTGGGAAGCAAAGGCACACACCCACTAACCAATCCGGAATTCAGTCACGATTGATAAATTGTGTAAACATATTTTATTAAAGGCTATTAAATTAATCAAATTGAATCATTTTTAAACATATGTGTACGGGATTCAAATACTATGTGGGAGTGTTTAGTGTATGGTGGTAACCATTTCACCGCTTTTAGTTTCCGAGTTACCTACATGCGTTTTAAGGGAAGTGGTCGAAAAATGCCTAAAATGGTTTCGTGTTTAATATTAGGTAAGGTAGAAGTACTAGTGCTCGACGCTGCACTAGTTTTTGACAAGGTATAGTGTGTAGCTTTCAAATAGAGCTCGATGGCTAATCCTATTGTCTATTGTTAAGTAAAACCGCTCGTGCCACGTGCCACAACCACCTGCATAAAAAATACGTACTTCGGTTACTGAGTGCCGGCGAGTCGAACGCTACAGAACCAGTTTAAAATGTGTCATCGAGATGCGTAACAAAGGCGCGTTATCGGAGAGCGCACCTACACTGGTTTTTTGAGCGTTGGCCTAGCCCGCGCTCAGGTGCCAAATAAAATAATTAAGACCCTTTTTTGCAGGTAAGTAGCACGTGCGGTTTTACTTAGGGGCTATTCATAAATTACGTCATTTCAAATTGGGAGGGGGGGGGGGTCTGGACATCGAATGACGGTAGCATGAAGTAGGAGGAAATGGGGTCATTTGGAGCATGATTTTTGGATGATTATAAGGGTGGGGGGTCTAAAATCGTCAAAAATCGATGACGTAATTTATGGACAGCCCCTTAACAATAGACAATAGGATTAGCCGTTGAGCTCTATTTGAAAGCTACACACTATAATTTATGTCAAAGTAATATAGGTTAAATTTGAACGGCGACGATCTTTCTGTAGTCAAATTTAGTTCTTGTCACTTTGACATAAAGTGCCCGTGTCGAATACTAGTGCAGCGTTGAGCACTAGTACTTCTACCTTATTTCCGCCAAGTCCGTACCGTGCGATATGGGAAATTTATTCCAAAAAAATACTGTTTTTATATACCACACTGGTGGCAAGCAAGCATACGACCCACATTCACCATAGGCTATGGACGCCTGCAGCTACGGGGATGTGACACATCATGCCAAATGTGGATTGATTTTATATAAAATAAAAGTCCTAATATATAAAATAAGCTTTCATATGTAATAGTTACTGATTTTTAAAAAGCGCTTTTCAATTAAAAGACATGTCAAGATCGGTTACCTTCTTTCAAGTACTTTCTAATGCTAAAATAAACGAACTACAGTATTCTTCCTTATTTTCAAACCTACTTGCCCGAAATTGACTTCTAGAATTCATAATTCATAATTTATTTATTGCATCCATGGTTGTTACATTGGTGTTACATAGTTATAGTGAGTTTCACATGGACCCTGGTAGGGCACAGCAACAGTCTTAAAACTAAATTATGCTAGGCATTCGACAGTATATTTATATAATAATTATAAAATTAGGTCTTTTAACAATGGTGAAGAGATTGTAATTTAAAATTTTATAGCAATTAATGTCTAGGAAATATAATTTATAATTAAAATTAACATTGAAATTGTAGGGTAAGTATATAATATTAATTTATTTAATAGTCATGTCAAGAATAAGTAATTTTATGTCACACAATGTTTAATAATAAGTAGGTAAAAAAATAAATGATTTAAAAATAATAAAATGAGTAATAATAAAAACTAATAACATTCGTGGTCATTTTTATCTTCTAAGAAATCATTCAATTTATAGTAACACTTGTTAACTAATAAGTTCTTCAACAGTTTATTGAATTGTTTGTCTGATGTCTGAAGTTTAATGTCGTCGCTGAGTGTATTATATATTTTGATGGCCATCATTTTTGGACTTGTTTTGTGTAGCTGTAGTTCTGAACGTTCGGGTGGGGCCAGGTTATGTTTATATCTACTTTCGTATCGTCGAGGACGGTCGGCAAATTTTGGAAAAAAATGAGGATATTTTCTGACGAACTTGCAAATCTCAAATATGTAGATTGATGTTAATGTCAGGATTTTATATTTCATAAAATAGGGTCTACAACTGTCTGGTACTGTCTACAACTGAATTAGACCAAGTCTGCGACGATTTTGATTGCACACGCAGTGCAAGTGTTAATCATAATTTCATAAAGGTTTGTCGTTCAAAATAACACTTGCACTGCGTGTGCAATCAAAATCCTTGCAGAATTTTCTTGGTCTAACTCTATTATATTTTTAAGGTAAGTAAGTACCAATTTCTGTCTCATAATAATTGGGTATAATTTGATTAGGTTCTTAGTTTGTCGGGGTATACTCTCATATTGTATATAATTTCATTAAATACTCATTAAAATACGAATTTGTTAATAAACCTTATTCGATATTAATTGCCGGAAAAAATCCCGGAACTGACAAATCAGAATATTCAGAATACCGATGGCGCCAGAATAAGGATGTAGACGTGCTGCGCGGGAATGGTGCGGCGGGGCGCGCGGGGCGCCCGCCCGCCTGTTCTACCACTCGTCTGCTTCACCCCCTCGGAAACGTAAAACTCAACTATAAGAGCGCCTTAATTTCAAACAACTGACGGTTAATTTAATTCGGCTTGTTCATCGCATGAAGCCTTTTCAGACGTCTTTAACAGTGTTAAATATTAAATAAATTCCAAAACTTAGCAACAAACTGTTCGAACTGTGTGTAATAATGAATATTGGGCCATTACAACTTGGTAGATTTGCTTGGAGACGGGTGGTCGTTAGGACTCGCCCACTTAGTCGCAGTAGGCTCCGAGGTTCACTTAACATTAGCTCTGCACGTTAGACCTTTAAAATTTTAAACTACGCTTAAAGTAAACGTCCAAATTGAGTTTAGCTAGATATGTTTTAAGTGCTAATTCTCGTAGACAAATTTTAGTGAGATTAGTGAGAAATTGGCTCTCATATAATTTAATTTGCCTTGTTTTGCTGTTCTTCGCTCACCTGTTGTTTTCAATGAAAATTTGTAGTAGGGTAACACGTGATGTGGCTTGACCTCATATAATAAACAACGATTCACATTTCCTCTTTTCATTATAATTATTTGTAGGTACTTTGGTTAGTACGGCGCGATTCGGGAAATAAATTAGAGATTAACTAGATACGATATAGTAAAAATAATATATCTTCACTATTTCATATCTAGTGAATCTGTAATTCATTTCCCGAATCGCCGTGCCAGCCGCCATAAGGTACCTTTTGCAATGGAACGTCACATATCTTTACTACTTCATATCTAGTGAGTCTCTAATTCATTTCCCTAATAGAGCCGTTATTATATTCTCGGTATTCAACCGTTTACTCTAATAGACTGGTCATATTTTTCATCAAAACGATTTCGACTGGCAAAGCATATTACTTTTTGGCAACCGGGTTTTTTAACCTAATTAGACCCTGCTGAATCCGAATTTGCCGGTTGCTCGATCGAAATCTTGACCGGAAGTGAGATATTTGACATTAAAGGTCCCTTTTTATAGTTTTTCGTAAATAACTCTTAAACGGAGGTGCATAGCAAGAAATGTTCTATTACATAAGTAATTTGCATAAAATTGCCTACAAGAAAGATTCAGTACAATTTTTCACTAGGATCAATATTTAAAGAGATTTTAACACGGGAAATTTAATTACAATCACTTCTAAGGTCCCGTTTTTTAGTTTTTCGTAAATAATTCATAAACGGTGGCCACTATCAAAAAGTGCTGTAAGATGTTAATAATCTACACAAAATTATGAACGAAAAAGATTCAGTACACTTTTCGCAGGGATCAATATTTAAAAAGATAATAAAGAGGGAAAGTTAATTATAATAAATTCTAAGTTTCCTTGTTTTTATTTATTCGTTAATAATTTGAAAAGTATGACTCATAGCAAAAGAAAACTTATACGTAAATAATAAACATAAAATTTCCTACAAGAAACATCTAGAACACTTTTCACTAGGATCAATATTTAAAAAGACAAAGCAGCGGGTAAGTTAATTATAAATAATTTTAAAGTCCCTTTTTAGTTATTTGTAAATAACTCGTAAACGGAGTCCCATAGCAAAATAGGTTTTTAAGAATAAATTATCTACATAAAATTTTCTCCAAAAAACATCCAGAACACTTTGCTCTAGGATCAATATTTAAAGCGATATTAATGGAAGAAAGTTAATTACAATCAGTTCACAGGTCACTTTTTATTAGTTTTTCGTAAATAACTCGTAAACGGTGGCCCTTTGCAAAATAATATTCTACATAAATATTAAACATAAAATTGTCCACAAAACGTAATGAAAAAGTGTACAGAACCTTTTTTGTGGACAATTTTATGTTTAATATTTATGTAGAATATTATTTTGCAAAGGGCCACCGTTTAGGAGTTATTTACGAAAAACTAATAAAAAGTGACCTGTGAACTGATTGTAATTAACTTTCTTCCATTAATATCGCTTTAAATATTGATCCTAGAGCAAAGTGTTCTAGATGTTTTTTGGAGAAAATTTTATGTAGATAATTTATTCTTAAAAACCTATTTTGCTATGGGACACCGTTTACGAGTTATTTACAAATAACTAAAAAGGGACTTTAAAATTATTTATAATTAACTTACCCGCTGCTTTGTCTTTTTAAATATTGATCCTAGTGAAAAGTGTTCTACATGTTTCTTGTAGGAAATTTTATGTTTATTATTTACGTATAAGTTTTCTTTTGCTATGAGTCATACTTTTCAAATTATTAACGAATAAATAAAAACAAGGAAACTTAGAATTTATTATAATTAACTTTCCTTCTTTATTATCTTTTTAAATATTGATCCCTGCGAAAAGTGTACTGAATCTTTTTCGTTCATAATTTTGTGTAGATTATTAACATCTTACAGCACTTTTTGATAGTGGCCACCGTTTATGAATTATTTACGAAAAACTAAAAAACGGGACCTTAGAAGTGATTATAATTAAATTTCCCGTGTTAAAATCTCTTTAAATATTGATCCTAGTGAAAAATTGTACTGAATCTTTCTTGTAGGCAATTTTATGCAAATTACTTATGTAATAGAACATTTCTTGCTATGCACCTCCGTTTAAGAGTTATTTACGAAAAACTAAAAAAAGGGACCTTTAATGTCAAATATCTCACTTCCGGTCAAGATTTCGATCGAGCAACCGGCAAATTCGGATTCAGCGGGGTCTAATTAGGTTAAAAAACCCGGTTGCCAAAAAGTAATACGATTTGCCAGTCGCATTAAGAAGGAGAGCGATTTTGAATTTTTTTGTCTAGTCTATAACAGCCTAGAAACTGGACTTTACTTCAGGAACTTTGTTTTGCTGTTCATAAGGTTGCTTTGGAAATAATGCCATTGTACTTGTAGGAAGTTCAGTGAGTAAACACAAAATACCCATTACCCATTGTCTGCCGTATCTTTCTTAAGTTTTCATTTCTTGTTTCCGCACGAGGACGACGATTGAAATGAATCTTTACAGTACATATGGTCCTATTTTTCCGCACTAATGCGTAAAATAGCACTTTTCGTGCGATGTCAAAAGTTTAAAGGGCCATATGTACTGTAAAACGTTGTACGATACACGTGCGAATAGGTAATTCGCAACTCGTGTCGATTTAAAACACTCCCTTCGGTCGTGTTTTAATTTATCGCCACTCGTTTCGAATTTCCTCTTTTTCGCACTTGTATCGTAAATAAACTATTCTAGTCGCTTTACTAAATTAAAGGTAAATACGAAGACTGGAATGATATATTACAATGCATGGCTGTTGACGTTGATGAAATTAAATGCCTGTAAAGGGGCCCACTGATTAACAGTCCGCCGGACGGTATCGGCCTGTCATTTAGAACAAAATTTTGACAGTTCCGAAGAACTGCCGATACCGTCCGTTGGACTGTTAATCAGTGGGCCCCTTAAGACTATAGGTATTTCTGATCTGAGTCCTAAATAACAATGCATTTTATACAACTTAAATAGTTACAACGTAAAGCCCCCTCCAGACTATGCGCGTGAATCGCGGGCGAAGCCGCGAACGCGAATGTGGAGTCGATTTTCGCCGACAGCGAAATCGACTCCACACTCGCGTTCGCGGCTTCGCCCGCGATTCACGCGCATAGTCTGGAGGGGGCTTAAAACGAATATTAAATATTCACGTGCTGCGATTTTTACCAAAAACCGTAGGCAGAGAGTTAAACCGTTAACCCAGTATCAAATTGTAATACTGCTCCAGGCCCGGGTTAGTGGGATGGTGCATGCAAGTGGATCTTAGATACGCACTATGTAATACTCTAATACTGGTACTGGTAAGTCGTACAATACTTTGCCAAATCACAGGGAAATGGCCAAGAATTAAGAAAAGGTTGAAGAACACTCACCGTAACATTCAGTAACGAGTAAAGTTCGCTCGGCCCGCCCTTTCATCGTTGCAGCCAATTTTATTGCTCTTTGTGTCTGATTCCTTCTTACTTAAGTGATTACTTTAACTCTGACAGGTTCTATAATACAAAGCGAGCATTTTCCTGTAATTTTTTCTACATAGGTACAACACGTTAAATTGTGCTATGTATCAACCCCTTTCGCCCCCTTAGGAAATGAATTCCGGGATAAACAGTATGCTACTCTCGCATCAGTTCCATTATTATGTAACTGTACAAGGTATTGATTGCACGCACCTATAGGTACATTTTCACCACTCCTGGGATAAGCTTTATCGGACTCATCAGCGAGGTTGTTCAACAAAGTTGGCTACCAAAAGTGTAATCCGATACAAACCGAAACTTTAACCGCAAGCCCTGATTAAGCGTTTTATATCAGTAAGTAATCAGAACATACATTAGGAAAATTGAACTTAAGGAAAAGCAGTTGAACGGTCGTAGAATTTCTAGTCGACAACTTGGATTAGATGGCTTACGTCCTTAATTTAGCATAATAAATTAGCAGGATCTTCTTAAAAACGCATAAATACTTAAACCTCTTAATCATACACTCAGTCGTACTTACACAGGAATCGATTACGAGGTAATGTTGTGGCGTGATTAAATTAATCCAAATGTTTATTCAACAGATAGGTAACAAATCCGCGCACGGTTTTGGGATATATTCGAATGTTGACCGTCCTGCGGTTGGCAGAAATCCTCTAGCGGCCCACATAAGCTAATAAATCTCTACGTAATCATATGGGTAGATAAAAAATAAATTGGCTCTAATGGAAAGCCGATAATCCGCCAGATTCCGGAGGCACGTAGTGCGGCACAAAGCCAGCAAACGAGCGGATTTCCCCGGGGATTGTGAGGGCCCACCACATTTGATAATGGAATATAGCTGAGAAATTATAAATTAGAGTTAGTTACCATATACTAATCTAGCAATCACATTTAGCTACTAAGGTTTAGCTATCGGAAAAAAGAAGGCTACGACTCGCACGTCAATTAAATTTTTCTACGAAGCATTTTCTTATGTAAAACGGCGTAGCTAAATTTATTCAACTCGCGCGCTGAATGTGTAATATAAGGGATTATTACCTGCAGATAGGGACAGAGAAAGGGTTATGCTAGTCAGTTTCGGAATAACAAATGATACATATACTGCAAGGCTACAAAACGGTTTGTTACTGAGAGCTTCGCTTTAAGACGAACCAGTTTAAATGTGACGTCCACTTACGACGTTGTTATGTACCTCGGGGTCAAATTATATCAGGTAAGCTCGGAGGTGCAACTAGAAATGTTTTATGAATCAGATAGGTAGCAGAACCGACATAGCTGGATCAAGTTCCGGCTGCCAAGCGCCGGATCTGTACAAGATATCGCCCGCTACTGTCAGCAGTAGGTAAACAGCTTGAAACATTCGAGAATTGCGGAATACTACTATATATCATAGACTAACTAGTGCAAAACTTCATTTATAATTCACGAGTTTCATGAGCCATGACATAAAATATTTTTGTGTATAGGGTAGATGAAAGAATAAAATTCTTAATACATATTCTATAAATAGAATATAGAGCAACTTACATGACAGCATTGACAACATTCGTCACCGTCCGTTTTACGAGTACATACATTGTTTCAATTAAATTTGAATAAGTACTTACTGTTAGGCACTGGTCCCACCGCGAGCTAGTAAGCTATGAGCTATCGGCTATAAACACGAACAAAAGATAAGCACTCCCGTGTAAATAAAAGAGACACGGCGATATTTATAGTTACTCGCCCAGCAGTGAGCTATAAATATCGCCGTGTCTCTTTTATTTACACGGGAGTGCTTATCTTTTGTTCGTGTTTATAGCCGATAGCTCATAGCTTACTAGCTCGCGGTGGGACCAGTGCCTTATAGTAGTACACAATTAAGGTACACGTGTCACACACAGCATATTAGTTACGTAGGTAAATATATGCCTTCATTCAATTGCGGAACCTATATATTGTTGAATCGGTATTGAAGTGGTATCGATGCACACTACCCAGCATTGGAACACAACACCCTAGACCCGAATTCAGAGTATTCAGACACTAATATTAAATATCAGTATAATGCCAATTAAATATCAAATTCTTGGCATTGCGCCCACATACCTACTCGTACGCAAGAGCGACCAAGCGCACGTAAAACCAAAACTAATCGAAGTTTTTATTTGGTACTTACGTCAATTTGGAAATAGGGCTCATGAAGTGACTGAAGGGCTCATGAAGTGAAATCACTAATGAGCATGTAGGGCACATGCTCATTAGTCGACAGGTGGTTAATTGAGTATGCTTTTCATGTGATAGAATGAGTTACCAAGCGTTACCAAATTTCTAACTTCGATTTTAACACTGAGCCTAGTGTGGGAATCACAGTTCTCTCTTGGAATGGCCAGTTCTTGAAATAAATATATTTTGAATTATAACGTTAGATGATGTGCTTTCACATCATCTGTGTATTGCACGAATTTCCAAACATAGGGGCAGGTCCCCTTGGTTACGATCGCAACGGGCTCACGGAAAAAAGTTTTGCCAATAAGTAATTTGTTTTTAAAACAAAAACAATCAAAGGGTAGGTAAGACGCAGAAATGTTTGAAATCCCCTGATGCACTGCTTAACTTACTTCGAATAACATAATGTGACAGTTAGGTGAAAATGCCTTAAACCTATATCAGTATGCTTCAATATGGTTCCAAATCACTCCGAAATACTAACCCAGAGCGACTATTACGTTTTGGTTATAAGTAACTGTTTCTACTATACCGGGTGTGGCCTGTCATCATCATCATCTCAGCCATAAGACGTCCACTGCTGAACATAGGCCTCCCTCTTATAGGTGTGGCCTGTAATATGAGCAAAAATTTAAACTGAAGGCTGTACTCCTCATACTGACCAACATTTATTCAGCGACTTTTAAAAATAACTTGTGGCTTGATTTTTAATACACTTTAAAGTTAATTCTAAGACGCAATGTATTGCGAATTTTGTTATGTTTAAGGCGTGACAAGCAACGTCAATCACAATGATATGGCGTGGCGATGGCGTCCATTGAAGATAATATTTACTTTGTATGAAAGATAGAGAGTCAAAATACTTCATAATTTTAAAAAGTTGTAGAACAAAAGTGTAACCATTTGAGGAGTACAATCTATGTTTTAATTATTTGCTCATGTTACAGGCCACACCCGGTATAGATTAAACCCATCCACCCTGTAACATTCATACAATACAAATAAACACATTACTTAACTTTCAGATGACTTTCAGATTGATTCATAAAAGTTGGCTCTGAATGTCTATTGTTAATTTAGATTAGAATAGTAAATTCTTGTGCCAACTCATAGGAATCAATCATGTGGCCAATTCGTGACTAGACGTAAAAAAATATCTCATTGATAATAAAAGAGAAGCCAGATAGAGAAAACACAATATTGTCACCCAATTTATGTAACGGAGTGACGAACCCAGCGCGAACTTTCGATTTGAAAAGTTTGGAGTACAAATTGCTTCAACACCCCTGAGCTGCCGATAGGTCTGCCATATGATTGATTGATCTGTCACAGTGTAGGTACTATTATTTTCAGTTGGTCTACAGTAGTCTACAATCTACATAATTATGTAGTGTACGAAGATAAAGTGGAGGCAATATTTCAAAGATAAATTTATAAACCAACCTTGAACTTTATTGTTTGAGAAAAATCATAAATTCACGCCGCCAAAAATTGTTATTCTTTTTGTTTCATAAAAAGACGCAAATTATTTCATAGAATGAAACGTTAAAATGAGCTACGCCGGCAATAAAATTAATGAAGAAAATACATTATAGCGGCAGGGGTTGTCATCAATTTTGTTAATGGGGCGGGAAAATGACGCGTTTCGCTACGTAGTTGGTAAGGAGCCGCATCCATCAACACCCGAGCACACCCGGGACTGTGAGTAGACATGAGATCAAGACACATTATCTACCATCTACCGTATCAATAACTTTGCGTGACTGTAGGGTCGGTTGCACCAAGCCGTCTGTCTCCGTGAAAGCGTTCGCTAAATTTTATTGTATGGGAATTTTCATAGTTCAGTTAGTATCTGTTAAGTGATATTGATCAGTCTGATAAGTATGGAGTGTAAGGGTGCAACTAATTATTATTAATTATTACACACATTTGGTACGGCACTGCACAGTGCAGTAAGTACCTAATTATTCTTTAAAAAAAACTTCATTCACGGAACCAAAATGTGTGTCTGATCGCCTGATGAAGCCTAAGTGGAAATCAAAGGACTGATATCAGGTGCACAATAAACGCCTACATTTCCGAGGGTTACGAGTATTGTTCAAGTCAATTCTTTTATCATAATGCAACATTTGCACCTACCTATGTTATTTATTATTACTGCCTACTTTTCTCTGAAAAACACATGTGGTTTTAGAGAGGAAGTTAGAAATAACGCAACTGACGCAAGCAATATGAAATATGGAGTAATTATCGAATTTAGACCCAGAGACAATATCTACGCCAAGGCGTCAAGGGACCCGACGCAATGTGTTGTTACATTAGATATTGTCATAAGAACCTAAAAACATACGCAAGATAATACATTTTCACTAACCCTGACCTAACGAGGGTTTCGTGGTTACGTAACTACATTTATTTGATCATTAGCAAAGACAGTTAAGCAAAACTTAATCTTATTAATTAATTTGATGTAATTTATGAACGAAGTGTAAGTAACATTTAAAGGAAATTAAAGTAACATTACATTAAAAAGTGTTTAGAAATGAAATGAAATAATTTATTAATAACAATAGTTATATGCCAGATACCATTGTTGGTATTATAAATCATTTATACATAATTTACTGATGTAACATATTAAGGCCTTTAGTATAGAAATCTAGCGATCAAATTAAAGAAAAATACATAGGTAAAATTAAAATTAAATTAAGAGTTCCTCTCTGGCACCTCTTACTCCACCTTACATATAAACAGCTGCCATAAAGCCTATAATTTACATTTGAACAGTGTTCAGTGCAATTTACCGCGTCCCTAAATTAATTAGCATTACAAAGGCTTTCAATTACAAGGATGTTCGCGGGAAACCCAAAGGCGACCGAGTGAACATGAGTTTGATAGAGTCTGTGCGGTAAGAGTCGTGAAATGTATGGGCTCCCATACATTCCGCACAGACTCTAGTTCTGCCGCGCCTAGATTATGCAGTCATCCATCGATGTCCATCATCGAAAACTTAGTTCAAAAGTCTAACTTACTTCATGAGGATAAGGTTTTAAATTGAATGAGGTTTTGCAAAAATGAGGGAGGTTTAAGCCACTTTCAGTATAGCCTAAATTTTAGAAATAATCCCAGAGCAGGTAATAATCGACTTATTAATAATATAATTAATGTACTTAGTCCTGTATGGTGGAAATTTTCATGCAGTCAGTAAAGTATTAACAGATAGGTACCTAGATATGATTATTGTCATTGAATATTCCCAGTGCCTCACTTAGTAACTGTTGCCGCTGATTAGGTATATCTTTTATAAAATCATGAGGCCTTTGTCTGGGGGCCTACGCGTTCTAATTAAATCAGATTTAGGTACGTACCTTGAGGCGAATTAGGCACTGATATTTCAATGAAATTAATATTCAACGAAGAAAACAAAAAATGAAGGAAGAAAGTAATCTGTAGCAGAATTTAAATTAAATGCTAATTAAGTAGGTACCTAATTTAGGAACTCGTGTCCCTGGAAAATGTTAATAGAAACAAAAAAAACAGCTAAGCCGGATGTATCATCATCTTAGATATCTACCCTATTGTCCCCTAACCTTCCCGAACACAAGCATTAGACGCACCAGTATAAGAGTAAGTAGTAAAAACCGGGCAAGTGCGAGTCACTCGCGCACTAAGGGTTCCGTACCATAATGCAAAAATAAACGGAAAAAAAAGAAAAAAAAACGGTCACCCATCCAAGTACTGACCACTCCCGACGTTGCTTAACTTTGGTCAAAAATCGCGTTTGTTGTATGGGAGCCCCATTTAAATCTTTATTTTATTCTGTTTTTAGTATTTGTTGTTATAGCGGCAACAGATATACATCATCTGTGAAAATTTCAACTGTCTAGCTATCACGGTTCGTGAGATACAGCCTGGTGACAGACAGACGGACGGACGGACGGACGGACGGACGGACGGACAGGGAAGTCTTAGTAATAGGGGTCCCGTTTTACCCTTTGGGTACGGAACCCTAATAAGGAACTCAAGATGTCAAAAGCAACAATCTGATTGACTCGTGAATATAATCCGCACACAGTCTTATGACTTATGACAAATAATGTGGCAACGTATCAATTAGGTACCTTAACGAACGGCCTAGGTATGTTTTCTTAAAATGTTTTTTCACCGAATAATAAATTCTATGAAATAAAACTTTGAGCGAAACATTTTTCAATGGAATGATATAACCTGCCAAATCCTACGTCGAGACAGACGACGGAGTCACGCTGTCACGTCGTTGCCCAGTCGCGAGAACTTTTGGTTGTTTACTGAAACAAAACTTCCACTTCCATTGCACCCTTCCTTCTACTTCTACCCCGACACCCACAAGCACTTCTATTTATATTCCTAACTTAGTTGTTTAACACCGCACACAGGCGAAAAATCAATAAAAGTCGGACAAAACCTAAACATTCAGGATTATTATAGAAATCGTATTAATGCAGGTTTGCCAACTAATAAAAACAAAATTACAATTATATTATGACATTTTATTAAATTTTGATCATAATATCTTCATCTAAAAGCGAAGCTTCTTGGGAAGCGACTTTTTACCACCCAATTTTCTTAGTCCTGTTATATAAGGATCGGAAGACACTAAAAGTCTCTTGAAAGTGTCTTCCATAGCCATTTGCCTAAAAAAAAATGTCGCTTAGTCACATTTTTGATTAAACTAGTCATCGATTAAAATGAAAATTTTGTTAAAATGTCGCGTAAGGTCGCATAAAATAATGGTTGTATGTTAAAACCCAAGTTCTGTAGTTCCTAAAATTGATAATATCAAAACCGGATCTATCAGGAAGTTGTACTTTTCTCCTTGGTGAAGTTGAACAATGTGCAAAAAATACAAGACATTACACTTATTTTTTTTTATAATAAACAAGCAAGCATAGCTATCAAAAGTAACTATTAGTAATTAGGTTATTACCTCCTGGAAGGGTATCCATCATTAAATCACAACTTTCTGAAAGCAAACGATAAATAAGTAAGCACATAAGTAACACTTCGCAGAGCACTAAAATATTCGCCTTTGAACAAGTCGAACTTTGGAATGAGAACGTGTCGCGTAGATGACTCTAACATGAAAATGATTATGCGAGTAGCGTGCACTGTTTATTGGACTACCCGCTAAGATTGGTTTTTGCCTGTTGGGGCTACTTAGAAGTTTTTTGGTTTTGTCAGACTTTTATTGATTTTTCGCCTGTGTGCACCGTGAGGGTAAACAGCGACGTCTTTCAACGATAATCTTACAATGACAGACCTATGGAACTAGGTAATAAGTCAATACGGGTAAGTGTGGCTATTTATTTTATTTATTTATTTATTTATTAGTCAAATAAGTAACACAGCATTACAGTAAAACCAAGGCACTGTGAAACTACAAAATAAAATACAATAAGTACAAATGGCTATGGTGTTTACAGATTCATTAGTGTTTATATACAACACTTATCAATTAATGTGTACAACTGGACCCAATGTGAAGGCCGGCCGCACTTGCCTCTTTGTTCTACACTTACCCGTGTAGAACTTAACAATATGATTGAGTCTGTTATCATTCAAAGAATAGAAAAATTACGCTTCCGGCAGGACTTTAACCCGGCAACCTCCGCAATCCGTGCGTTAGAGCTACGGAAGCCTACCAGAACCTTGCGAATCTTTCCATTCCTTCCCATATGTATACACGCCTTTGGGAAGCGTAATTTTTCCATTTTTTCCTTAAATATAAAATTTGGAATATCGCTCGCAGACGTATCTGTGTCGCAGTCGGATCGTATAATCCGCCGTATTACATTACGGCTAGCCGTTTTCAAAAACAGGGGCGTTTTGAAATGCGGCGGTTTAAGACGAAACAGGACGTCAGCGCGATCTCAGTTTTGAGATTTTGAGGTGAATATCGCCGTCGCGCTGACGGGGGCGGCGCTGCGTAGTGAAGGACTATCCCTGTGTGTGTGGTGCGCGCACACAGACGCAGACGTCATTTGCCTTCACGGGCCTCGCGAAGCGGTCGGCCCGGTATAGCTTTGCTACACCTATTTTCTTATATTACAAACTTATTCTTCGGTGGTAACTCGTTAGCTCGCTACCGCCACTAAGCGTTTATATAACTATAGCCAGCATTTTATGAATGTAGTATGATACCTTTGGGTATGGTGCTTTACGCAAACTAGCGTCCTACCCCCTCCCCATGACGCAACCCCCCCCCCCTTTTAGCATGAAATATGTCCCGGTTGGCAGTTTTTTTTTTTTTTTTGGGGGGGTTGCGTCAGGGGGAGGGGTCGGGACACTAGTGTGCGTAAAGCACCATACCCCAAGGTATCATACTAAGTACATTCATTGAATGCTGGCTATAATTTGTTTGTCTTCCCCATACATTAGAACAGAATTTGACCGAATCACATTCCCTGTTATTGTGATTTAACTTCTTGACTTTAGGTACCTAACTGAATTCAATATCCGTCTACAACCTGCAATCAAATTAAAATCTTAATAACTGTTTTATTAGTGGTCCGATATTTACAGTTGTGTAGTCACCAAAGAAACCCTTATTGTTTCGCCATGTTCGTCTGTCTGCCTGTCTCTCCGAGGCTTTGACTCGTGATCGTAAGTACATGAATCACACATTCCGACGGAACGGTAAAATAAAAACTATTAAAAAAGAATTGCAGACCTGAGACCTCCCATACAATATTCGATACCTTTGGGTTCAAGTGGCGTAAAGGACAAAATGCAATTTTTCAGTAGACAGAGATTTATTTTTGTTGTTTATGGAGCTATATTTTTGATGTGTATTAAAAAGCGGCCAAGTGCGAGTCGGACTCGCCCATGAAGGGTTCCGTAACAGCAAGTAACACAATAAAATTGCGGTTTACGGTTTATGACGTATTAAAAAAAAACTACTTACCAAATCTTGTTCAAACCAATTTTCGGTGGAAGTTTGCATGGTAATGTATATCATATATTTTTTTTAGTTTTATCATACTCTTATTTTAGAAGTTACAGGGGGGCACACATTTTACAACTTTGGAAGTGTCTCTCGCGCAAACTATTCAGTTTAGAAGAAAATGATATTAGAAACCTCAATATCATTTTTGAAGACCTATCCATAGATACCCCACACGTATGGGTTTGATGAAAAAAAAATTTTTGAGTTTCAGTTCTATGTATGAGGAACCCTAAAAATTTATTGTTTTTTTTCTATTTTTGTATGAAAATCTTAATGCGGTTTACAGAATACATCTATTTACCAAGTTTCAACAGTATAGTGCTTATAGTTTCGGAACAAAGTGGCTGTGACATACGGACGGACAGACAGACAGACAGACAGACAGACAGAAATGACGAATCTATAAGGGTTCTGTTTTTTGCCATTTGGCTACGGAACCCTAAAAGTACTCAACATGTTAGTCTCTTTAACCTGAATTAGCAATCATATGTATAAATTCAAAACGAAAGAAGTTAATGTCCTATAGAATTGGTCAAAAACACTATGATGTCCTTTACACCCATGCTGCGTTTTTTGATAATATAGTGTATCTTGTTTAGTAGGGGTCGTAAGTGACATTCTGAGACTATTTTATTCCAAATTCGGGGTGTATTAGTTACCAGCCACGGTACCTACACATGTTAACTGTTTTCAGCATAGTTTATAACGAAGCTTAAAAATGTATCAAACGGTAGTTAATGATGCTAGGTATAACCCGATTAGGTACAGTTGTTATTAATATTTTTCTAATAATATAGTAATAATAAAGAAAGCATTCTGGCTTCCGCTCAAAATGGATGTAGGGTTGGGTCCCGTGGTACTAAAGAGCTCCTCCTCATAGACATGACCATCTGCCAACAAATCCGGCGGAACAGGGGTGCCCTCTCGGCCGCTTGGATTGACTACAAGAAGGCCTATGATTCGGTGCCTCATTCATGGTTGGGGAGGGTCTTAGAGTTGTATAAAGTTGATGCAGCTTTGAGAGCCTTCCTAAGCGCGTGTATGGGACAGTGGACCACAGTCCTTCGTCAACCAGGTGGCAGGGACGACCGTCCTGGCCCGCAGGATTTTATAAGGATTGAGCGAGGAATTTTTCAGGGCGACAGTCTGAGTCCCCTGTGGTTCTGCCTAGCTTTAAATCCCCTCAGCACCCTGCTGAAGGATTTGGGACTAGGTTGCCGGCTTCGGAGAGAGGGTGAAGTCATTTCTCACCTTCTGTACATGGATGACCTCAAATTATTTGCACCAAACAACCAAGACCTGTCGGAGCTACTGAAAACCACGGAAGTCTTCAGTAGTGCCATCAACATGGAGTTTGGTGTCGATAAATGTGCGGTTATGCATGTACAGCGGGGGAGGGTTGTAAATTCAACAAATTTACAACTGTCTGAGACAATGTCTTTCAGATCTATCTCTGAATCAGAAACCTATAAATACCTTGGTATGTCACAGTCGTTGGGTATTGAGGACGAGGGTATTAGACGGTCGGTGAAGGAGCGCTTTTTCAGTCGGCTCACAAAAGTCCTTAACAGTCTTTTGTCAGGAGGCAACAAAGTGCGCGCCTTCAACGCCTGGGTAATGCCCCTACTCACATACTCCTTTGGCATACTAAGGTGGACTCAGACCGAGCTGGACGCCCTGGATCGGAGGGTCCGATCACTGCTCACCACACATCGCATGCTACACCCACGCTCGTCAGTTATGAGATTGTACATCCCACGGAAGTGTGGAGGCCGAGGCTTCCTAAACGCCAAGGATCTCCACAACCGCGAGGTGTACAATCTCAGGAACTATTTCCTTAACAACGAGTGTGGGATGCATCGTGATGTGGTGGCAGTAGATAGGAACCTCACGCCGCTTTCCTTGGCAAACGAGAACTGGCGCAAACCTGTGGTACTAAGTACTGCGGATCGCAAGGCGGCATGGGAGAGTAAGGTGCTACACGGGCGGTTCTACAAGGCCCTCACGGGACCCGATGTGGACCTGCTCGCGTCGGTGAACTGGTTACGATTCGGGGACCTCTTCGGAGAAACCGAGGGTTTTGCCTGTGCAATTGCAGACGAAGTGATGATGACGAACAACTATCGGAAATATATCCTGAAGGACGGTACGGTCGACATTTGTCGGGCATGCCGCCGTCCCGGAGAGTCACTCAGGCATATCATTTCCGGTTGTTCTCATCTTGCTAACGGCGAGTACTTGCACAGACATAATCTCGTAGCCAGGATTATTCACCAGCAACTTGCTCTTCTATATGGCCTTGTGGACTGCGAAGTACCGTACTACAAGTACTCACCTGCGCCTGTTCTCGAGAATGGTCGTGCCACGCTCTATTGGGATCGATCTATCATCACTGACAGGACTATTGTAGCCAATAAGCCTGATATTGTGATAATAGATCGATCGCAACGTCGGGCCATGCTCGTTGACATCACCATCCCCCATGATGAGAATCTCGTGAAGGCCGAGAAGGACAAGTCCAGTAAGTACCTAGACTTGGCTCACGAGATAACCGCCATGTGGGATGTTGATTCGACGATCATTGTCCCGATAGTCGTTTCAGTGAACGGTTTAATAGCGAAGAGTCTCGACCAACATCTCGAGAGACTCTCGCTAGGTGGTTGGATCAAGGGACAGATGCAGAAGGCGGTGATCTTGGACACGGCGCGGATAGTACGTCGGTTCCTCTCTCTGCAGCCCTGACCACCGGTAGCTTGGGCCTTGCCCCGCTGCTGGCGGCACCCTAGGTTAGGTTTTTTATAATGTGTTTATATGTATTTTTATTGTTTTGTAAGTGTTTTTATATTTTACTTTTATATTCATATTATAAAAATACCTAACCTAAGACGATAAATAAATAAAGAAAGCACAATATTTTGAACCAATTGCTCACAAAGTAGCTAATATTCGGGAATGAAGGTAAATTAAATATCCCAGTGCTTAACACTAGCCGCCTTCAATCATAACATGACAGCCTTTAATCATAACAAGGGAAGTATAAGATCAGCTAACGACGATAAGGATTAGCATATGAAACATTTGGAACGTCCTTAGTGAATTCTATAGTTTCCATTTTTCAAGTTGTCTTATTTCAAAATACGAAACAATAAGATATTAAATCGTTTTTTTATTCCTATTTAAGTAGTAATTTCTGTGTTATTTCATCCCTGTTAACTGTAGCTGCAATAATTTCTAATTTCAAATACTTAAAAATATTTTCTGTTAGAAATTATGAAACAAGTAAGTAAACGAATTAATTATAACCGATTCGGTCATTAAGTATTAATTACCACTTCGTCCAGATACGTTCCAAACTTTGTGAGTGTGTTTGAAACGAAGCATTGTTCTTTATTTCAACTAGTTATTGTAGCCGAGCTCAACCAATGACATAAATAATTAAATTACGCACAATAAACAACTTCCACCGCTCAGGAACGGATAATAAATAGTCAGGAGCGAGGCAACGGGGAATCGCTGATACACCTTACCTACAATCCTAACTACATATAACATAAAACGAACTTTAATTAATGTAGCGAGATCTTCTCATACTAGAACAACCTTTGCGAACTCACAATTTAACACAAAATCCGCTTTCATATATAATAAAATCAATAAAATCCTAAACATTTACCCTAAACAATCCCATGAATGTAAGTCTACTGTAACCAAATGGCTCAAAACTAAAACATATGAGAAAACAGAGAGCCTTTTACGATGAGTACCATCACACACACACACACACACACACACACACACACACACACACACACACACACACACGCGTGCAGGCTTGAACATATTTTTATTGTTGTCTTTGTGTTGCTTATAGTTAATAGTTATAATTAATGTATTGCTTGTAATTAGTATATAATTATTATTTGTAAATAGTATAGGTAGTAAATATTTTGTGACTTGTAAACAGTGTAGCTTAGTATTAGTTAGATTTCAATAATAACGGAAGAGCGGTGCCTCCCAACACAGGCATATATTGCTTACCGGGAGACACCATCCCTCAAATTATATGTACAGCTTTTTAGGAAATAAAGAATTTTGTATTTTGTATTTTTTGTATTTTGTACCTGTCTCGTTCTCCTAATCAACAATAAATGCGATTCGGAAAGGTTCAGAGTGTATTATGCACAGGTTACTACATATGTTATTGTCGCAAGACTATAAGAGATTCCACTGCGAGTAACACAGTAATAGGTGCGGAAAAACACTCTGGAGCTGAGTTTTCTAATTTGAAGGGCATACGTTATATTTTGGTAATAAAGGACCCATAAAACTATTTATCAACTTGGCTTTATAGACCTAATTACGTCCATGAACAAAGATAACTGCGGAAAAAACTCTTGCGTAAATTCTTTCAAATTTGACGGCAAACATTACATTATAGTAATAAAAGTCCCCGAAAACGACTTTTTTGATAGTCTACATACTGCTACGTCCATGTTACTTGTTTGCAATTTGGAGTTTAAACGACACAAAAATTAGAAAAGTCCTTTACAGTTTGTTCGCCTCGTATACTTAAGGTAAAATCATTTTTAGGACGGGTCGTAAAGGGCAAGTAAAATAATTTCAATAGTCAAATAATGTCCTTTACGACCATCTTGACCACACGATATGAAAAATTATCGTGACAAATGAAGGGCTAAATGACGACAAAGGACATGTTAGTATTGTTAGTCCTTTACAACATAATTTATTTACAAAAAGAAGAATAAATAACTGGTCATTTACGCCCCTTGAGCTAAGCTGTTTTTGCAAGCTCATAGTGTAAAAATTGGGTCGTAAAGGCAACTTTTTACGAGATATCGAAATTTTAACTATACAGAACAAAAGCGCTTGGAATTCTGAACAAAACTGTATATTTATTTATTTAATCGTATGGCATGCATGATTAGGCAATCAGAGTACAGCTTTGAGGTTGTTAAGCCAGGTATTAAAACTGTATATATAACTCATTTTCGCTAAAATGTCCTTTACGCCAACTCAAAGGTATATACTCGTATATATATATATATATATTTATTTGCTTAGTCCCCTTACCCCCTTACCCTTTACCCTACCCTTGGATAGGTGTTTCAAAACGAATAAAGGTCTCCTTAAAACATTTTTTGATAAATTTATATATTTTCGGAAATAATCGCTCCGAAAGAAAAAAAAATATCCCCACCACCCTGTAACTTTTGAACCATGGTTCAAAAACATGAAAAAAATCAACAAACGCTTAATAACTACTTTCAATGAAAACTATATAGCGAATATGACCGGACTCCAGTCGGTTTTGAGTTATTGCAAAAAATCTTCTGTTCTTAGTAAAAATCTAAAAATACGTAACACGCTGTGTAGTCCCTTGTAAATGTATGATACTGACTTGTCGCCCCGGTTTGGCCTATTTTGACAGAACGGTAACTACGAAACTCTACACTGAGCATAGCCCGACATGCTCTCGGCCGATTATTTTTTTTTTCAGATTTGGATACATTTAGGTACCTATGTTTGAGGAGCTCCTGATTCTGTTCGGAATAAATACGAAACCCCAATTTGGGACAACAGTATAGTACAAGTTCAAAGGTGTGATACCTCATTGGATTCGGAATGATGTTTAGAAAAATGTATTCAAAGCGTTTATTACCACAGATATGAAATCAAAAATTATTATAAAATAAAAGTGCGTCTACTCAGCTTTGTATGAACCAAGAAATAATATTGTTAAACGGTTTCCCCTGAGGCAAAAGTGCAATAGGTATTACTTACTTCACTAACTTCGCCTACTAAGGGGCAAATCGCGACTTTGTTATGGTTTATCGATAACTTCTCACATCACTATATTACATGTCGTATTATCGATATTACATGTCGACTATTGCCCATCACTTTTCTGTCTGTGTACGTATTTAGAAACTTGAACCCGCCCCTAAAATTAGTGCGATAGGGACAACTGCAGCTGAGGCGAAAAATCCTGCGTAAAAATGTCAAAAATCGAGGTTTCGTAGTCCTCTTTTTCCTCCTCCAAATCTTAACCAATCGTAACCAAATTTGGAAATCTGAATGATTATGAAATTATCTGTGTCGGACCGTTTTGCTTTTTTGGCTAATTGATATCAGTTTTGAATACCACGCCTCTCATTGCGGCATAGTCAATTAGGCCATTTTGGCCATTTTTGAAGGGCTCTAGCGCCTTAAAAAACAAAAATATCAAAAAAAGCAAAACGGTCCGACACAGATATTGACAATATTAATCTGTGTTGAAAAAATCATTGCTCTAGCTTCAAAAACCACGGAGGAAAACGAGGACTACGTTTGTATGGAGGAATGACCACTCCTGTTGGCTCTGCCGTATTGAATGCGGCTGAATAAGAATCCGCCGGAATGTATTCGGCACCATACGTTCTTCAACACGGCTAGCCGTAATGTAATACAGCGAGTCATTAGCCGCCGCTTTGACAGTTTTTAGTTCCCATTTTTAACACTCGTGGCGCTGCCTGACAAACGCTGGGGTGTCCATCAAATCTGGAGTTTGTCGGACTGTTTCTTTTCAAAAAAAAATTTCCTGCGCAACTTAACTAGACGGAGCCCCGCTTCGCGGGGCTCCTATTTCTGAGCGGTTTGCCCTTCGGGCATCTGAAGCTACCTAACGAACCTAACCTACCTACCTATTGATTAAGTGAGACGTCCGTGAAAACATTACACTTTGGGGAAAAAAGCGTAGGTAGGTAATTAGGTTAGGTTCGTTAGGTAACTTCAGATGCCCGAAGGGCAAACCGCCCAGAAATAGGAGCCCCGCTTGCGGGGCTCCGTCTATTTAAGTTGTGAAGGAAATGTTTTGGAAAAGAAACACATGTAGTGCGGTGGGACCATGGTAGAAATAAATTAAATTGCAAACATTGTCAAACTCCGGTTACGTAGGCGACCGAAAGAACTGGTCACTCTACAATGTACGATGCGGCTAAACGTGGACCGCCTTATTGAAGAACGTATCGCAGTGACAATCCGGCTAATCGTCGAACCGCCGCATTTCAAAACGCCCCTGTTTTTGAAAACGGCTAGCCGTAATGTAATACGGCGGATTATACGATCTGACTACGACATGTGCATGTTTTAAAAAATTGATTTAGTACGGGTTAGCACATTGTTAGGGGTCATCCATTAATTACGTCACACGAATTTCTAGGTTTTTTGACCCCTCCCCCCCTCCTTGTCACACCTGGTCACATTTGGCAAACCCCTCCCCCCTAGTGTGACGTCACATTTTTTGTTCGAAATCTCCAAATCGAATTAAATAAGTACCTAAGTATTATTAATATTTTATCAAAATATTTTTGACGATATAAATATTACTAATTTTATAACCCAAAACTGCTTAGGAAAGAAAATTAAACGAATAAAAATGATTATCGTTTTAAAAACTTGATAATTTAAATGTACAGCGAATAAAATAATTTAAATAAATTTTCGGTTACTGATGAAGTTAAAGTGACGTCACAAAGTTTGTGTCTCCCCCCCTCCCCATGTCACAATATGTCACAGTTTCTTGACCCCCTCCCTCCCCCTAAATGTGTGATGTAATTAATGGATGACCCCTTACTGGTGAATTCTCAATGCAACTTGAGACTCCGGTGCCGTTAAAAGATGTAGTTAATCGTCTTTCGGTAGATGTCGCTATACGCCACCCCAAAGGCGTGTACATATGGGAAGGAATGGAAAGATTCGCAAGGTTCTGGAAGGCTTCCGTAGCTCAATTGGCAGAGCTAACGCACGGATTGCGGAGGTTGCGGGTTCAAGTCCTGCCGAAAGCGTATTTTTTCCATTTTTTCCTTAAATATAAAATTTGGAATATCGCTCGCAGACGTATCTGCATGTTTTAAAAAATTGATTCAAAGAATATTTCATATAGAGGTACTTACCTAATTGAGGAAAAAGTTCCCTGTGACCACACTTCGAAAGTTGTACCACACAACTTCACACACACAACACACACAACTCACACAGTCACACAGTCACACACACACACACACACACACACACACACACACACACACACACACACACACACACACACACACACACACACACACACACACACACACACACACACACACACACACACACACACGCACCACACACACAGTCACAGGTCACAGGGAACTTTTTCCAATATGCACCACAGTTGTATTTTTTATTTTAAAAAACCGCGAGAACACGTGGTTAGCGTTAAAAATAACATAAGTAATGATGTTCTTAGCATGGGTCCTTAAAGTGAAAATTATGCTCGAAATCGTGCCGAATTGTGCTCAAAGTCTTCAGTCGACTGTGAAAGATAAAGTGATCCCGTAATCGCCGGAGTGACTAAAATACGCACACAATAGGCATGTCATAAAATAAGAATGAAGCGTGAAAAGTAGTGAAATCTCTATATCGAATACCATTTTATTACGTCAGGAGACTGCGACGCAAATAAATGAGAAAGACATTAATGAAGAACTCATTCCCCGCTAAGGTGGCGCATTCCAATATAACACATATTATATAAAATACCTAATTGAATTGGATGGAGTGGGAGATGCTAGTGAGTTAAGAGTTTAATAACATATCAATATAGGTATTTTATACGACTACGGCACGATCTATCGTATCTACTCATCTAATGTAATACAGTAAAATCCAGCGGGATGCTGGAATTTGTATAAATTCAGTGTGAAATTCGTCATAACACACCTCTACTTTGAATTTCATACTAAATTATATGTCCGTGATAAAATGTGATCAAAGTATATATGAAACTGTGTCTCAGTGACATCATAAACGGTCATGTGCCCTCAGGCGCCCCGTCGCGAGTTAACAGCATTCTAGCACACAGCCTGCTTAATCTCTAGAACTGATGGAAGCCAGCTTCACAAGATATAGGTACTTCAACCTTTTACACATACATATGTATAAGTACTAACCGTTCAAGCGTATAAGTTATTTTTCATGTGCATATAAATGCGTTTATCTGGGTTTCTGCAAGCTCCTGCTTTCTGAAAACTACGTACGTACACAAATTTATTCTTACTAAAGATACGGTAGGTAGATATGGTCTGTCGTAAAAGTTAGTTAGGTACTTAAACAAACAAGCTTAAGGTAAGTTACCTTCTATTCAACTAGAAAACCGCCGCATCTTGCAGCTACCTCACGAACTGTCTGAGTTACTTAAGTGGTAGGGATAACTTAAACTTGTGTTAGCATAAGTTTTAATCGTTGCCTTATGACATACCGGGTGTGGCCTGTAATATGAGCAAAAAATTAAACTGTAGGCTGTACTCCTCATACTGACCAACATTTTTTTTCAGCGACTTTTAAATATAACTAGGGGTTTGATAATACAATTAAAATTTTATTCTAAAACGCAATGTATTGCTAATTTTGTTATGTTTAAGGCGTGACAAGCAACGTCAATCACAATGATATGGCGTGGCGATGGCGTCCATTGAAGATAATATTTATTATGTATGAAAAATAGGGAGTCTAAATACTTCATAATTTTTAGAAGTTGTTGAACAAAAGTGTCACCGTTTGAGGAGTGCAATCTCTTTTTTAATTATTTGCTCGTGTTACAGGCCACACCCGGTATATCAACTTTAGTAGATATTACAGCCACAAATAAAAAACTAAATTAGGGTCTTCACTACGGAGTCTTCGGACATAGGAGTGACCTATAAGAGCAGACACTAGATTAATCGCCACTATTCCGTTTACAGCTTTAAGCTCCCACTGCTCGTAAACCTAATGAAAACATACGACCCCCGTCAATAGACTTTGTCTATCTTAGGGAGGTATTCCACCTGTCCAATTACTTGGTCCAACGTCATTGCGTCTCACTCTCCCATTAAGCAAAATGTGAGACAAAATACACATCGGACAAATGGAATAACGCTTACTGGTGCACATTCGAGAATTATTTACTTAGACTTGAAGCCGATTTACATGATCGATTAATATCTTGGGCAAACCAAACTGGCATAAGACTGCAAAGATTATCAAAGGTATGTGCGAGGTACTTATGTGGTATAAGCGCGTTTGCCTACCTTCAAAAACCTCCCCTCGATATAACAGAATTTAAATACAGGAAACAGGTAACAAGTACCTAGGTACTAATATTACGAAACTAAATTATTTTTCTTTTTCCCGTTTGTTCTAAATAATGTGTAAAAACAATTTAAAAACAAAATGTGATATTTGTTCTTCACTAGCAAGACGAATGCATTGCATCGGGGTCGGAGTCGTAATAATAGCGCACCGATAGCACGACGCCGATAGTGGATCCGTCTCGTCATACAAGACAACCGAAAGGAAAATATCCATAGTGAATAGAATCAGGCGTTACTTTGCGGAAATCCATTCTAGTTAAAACCAAAATATTACTTTGTATTGCTAATCCGCGAAAAGATAACGTGCTGGTCAATCAGTGCTAACCCCCCGAGGATGCCTCGCAGAGAGGCGAAACACGCGTCGATTATTGTACTTTTAGTTGTGGTTTGTTATATTTATTTGCGTATTTATATTTGCGGTGGGAGGGTGGGCACATTAATTGTATGTAAAAATACGCAAGTAAGTATATAACGGGTTAACGCTGATTGACTAGCACGTTATCTTTTCGCGGATTAGAAAAGTAATATTTTGGTTTTAATGAAAATATATCTGGCAAAAGACAGTATCTGCACTGTCAAAAACATAATGTCTCTTATTCTTATCCTCTTCTTCTTCTTTCCCCTGCCCTTATCCCACGTCATGTGGGGTCGGCACAACATGTTTTTCTCTTCCATTCTCCTCTGTCTTTCGTATCCTCGGCACTCACTCCTTTCTTTCTCATATCCTCTTTCACACAATCCATCCATCGTTTTTTGGGTCTACCATACGCTCTCCGTCCATCAACATTCATCCCTAACATTCTTTTGCCTATATGGCATTCATCCCTCCTCATTACATGCCCAATGCCTTATTCTTATCCATCCGCCATAAAAGAAGGCATAAAATACGTGTGAATTACATACTTTGGATATCTGCCAAACCTATCAGTTATTTACTAAGTGCTAGTGATAGTTAACAAAAGAAAAAGTCCTGAAAAAGAGGTCAGGGATAATTCATGTAGAGAAATAGTGATAAAGCTGTTCATGGTGAACAACAGACATATATCTTCTTTCTAAAGTAGATCTTCAAACGTTCTAATCTCCCGCCCGAATATTATCTCTACTGACTCCCCAAAAAGAGTGCTTCTCAGATCTCAAGGAGCTAGCCCATATTAAAGTCTTTTAGCACCCTATTAACAAACAGGGAAAACTATGGTTCTTAAAATTATTTCGATTCAGTAAAAAATGTAGGTACTTCCATTTCGAGTACCTAATTAGTACTTCAAACTAAAATTAATTTGAATATAAAATTTTATTAAGAATAATTTTGTGGAGGACATCGCTTAGAAATCAGCATGCTTGATTGCCTTGATTTTCATACACATACTCGTAGCAGTTCACATGCGACATCTAATTAGATTTCCTTCTGTGATTTGGACGTTATTTTCAAACGACACAAATTCCGTACTTGGCACGATTCGGTCTTTCTAAATCCTGGTGGCATGCCCGTGGCGTGGCGTCGTGCAGTCGCCTATAGTTTTTAACTTTGCGCATGGTGAGAGTTAAATAATAAAGTAACTTATTTTATGTCCAACATTCACAGAATTGAGAAATGTGTTTCCCGGTGTTATTAAAAGTTTTGAAAATGTGACGATATCAGTCAGTAACACGATTCACGATATGCCTAGGAATTTCATGATCTGCCTGATTTTACGATCGGCCGCCAACATATATAGGTACTTAGATCGAGCATCTGGTCATGGTCACAGGATGATGGATCTTTGGTGTCATGTCCGGAACTCCGGAAGTTTTCGTCAGATAAAATGATTAATGAAACACTTATTTAAGTAATTTACTAACTTAATAATTACCCAGAGTTATTAACTACAGTAATCTATTTATTTGCACGCAACTTACTCCGCCTCCTAAATGGCTTCTCTTAGGCCTACTGTCCACGAGGCGTAGCTGCATAGACGCTGCACGCATCGCCGTGCAGCATTCATGCAGCCCGGCGTACTGACATTGTCCACGAAGCGTAGCGTAAGCGTATCGTAGCCTGCATTTTCTTTCATTCGTGATGATGTCGTCCAGTGATGAAGAATTTATTTTGGCCTATTATTATCTTCAAAGTCGGCGACGACGCCGTTTATATTGGATACATCCATATGTAGAAAAAAAACATACATTGTAGACTGTTCGTAGCTGCAAGAGAACTATCAGCAAATGACAACGTATTTCATTCATTTTATAGAATGAGTAAAAGGACATTTCCACTATTTGCACAAACTTTGCAGTTCCCGCCATTTTTTCTCACAAATACTCAACGTGCTGTCCGTGCGATGCAGCCCGGCGTATAGCACGCAGTACGCCCGGCGGCATGAAGCTTGCATGCAGCGTCGCTGACGCGACGTTGGCGCTCCGTGGACAGTGTTGTGCGGTTTTGTATGTAGGCTGCAAGCAAGCGTACAATGACGAATACGCGTCTATGCAGCTACGCTTCCGTGGACAGTAGGCCTTAGGCACCTTAAATTGTATTATTGGTACGAGAGCACGATGTTAAGTTAGTTACAAGTTCCCATATAAGTACCTAGTATATGTAGATAGATAGCGTAGGTAGTGTACGAGTATCTAATAAATTGACACATAAAACTAGATAGAGGTATATTTTGACAAGATTCATTTAAGCTTATAATAAATTTATTTAAAAGTGGAATAATTACTGTCTTGGGTGAGACTTTGAACTCACGGCCTCTGGATCGATACTCCAGCGCTCTGCCATCTGAGCCACCAAGACCTCATCCCTAGTCATTGTTCGCAGACGTTTCTGCTTGTTAAAAATTAAAAAGATTCATTTGTCAGTGAAGCAAAGGCAGAGAGAATTATACTTACATACTGTCTTTAGTATAGCTTTTTATTCTACTGTTACTGACAATACTTACTTGTTTGCCTGACTATAGGTAGGTAGGTACCAATCCACGGCTACTCTACAGACGTTTTTAAAATGCTTCATCGTATCAAAAACCCAAAGACCAATGAGATTTTGTGTACTTATAGGATGCTTGATATACCTTTATATAGGTTGTTGTTTAAATGGCTTAATGCCCGGACTCACATGCTGAACTGTATAGCACAAAATAAATTCTAATCTTATTAATCTTAGCTGATGTTTTCATACCGTAGTATATAAAGTTAATGGAATTAAGTCGTCAGTCTGATAGACAGCCAAAAATAGGACCTATTGTAACGACACAAATGTTTACCGAGCCTGATTTTTTCAGCACAAATTCAGAACGAAAGTGGGAATTGGGATTAATTCCCGAGACCGCTAGTAATCCTCTCTCACAAACGTACAGCAAATATTATGTTAGTTCGTGTTGGGGCCCCGGGCGAAACGTTCGTCACCATGTTTACTAACTTTCTCAACATTGCCCGATAAATAACAAGTAGCGCCGGCAACTTGGGTGAGAAACTTAATTAGGTAGCTCTACGTAAGCCTTCTCTACATAATAAACTGGGACGCAAGATTTAATTTTCTTGGGTTGCAGGGTGAGATGTGAGATGTGGATTGTATGCGAATCTCACCGCAGGGAAACTCAGATGTAATACGACTCTTCTTCTTAAATTAGGCCGCAGGGAAACTCGGTTGCACCTAACTAGGCATAGCACTTCTAGCGGCTTATCGATTCTAAGTAATAAGACTAATAAGAATGGGTAATAAACTGTTTTTGCGTAGTAACGACTTCAAGTAAAAAAATCGAGACCAAACGCCCCTTGCAAACGCTATACCCTAGGCATAGCTTTGGTTAATACACATCAAATGGCGTATATAAATATCTATTTACTATAATGTTAATATCCAGAGAGGAAAATGGGGACTACCTTTGTATGGAGAAGCGGTCACGTGACTTCGTCCCCTTTCCTCAATCGTTACACCCTTAGAGCAACACCGGATTCCGACACGTCAGAAGGTTACACCGCTCCATGACTAAATTAGTCCTGTGTGTCTGCACGTGTCCCACTCCCACAGTAGGGGCAGCATCCACTTGTTCACGAACGATGTAAGAACCCCCCATACTTTCATCAAATGGGGTTGACGTGCCAAAAATCTCACGGCTCCTGTGCTGCCCCCTATAGTTCTTGCACGCTCCCGCTTTACTTGTCAAATAGTCCTATAGTGAGACCGTAAAAAGTCTGCAGCGATTTTGATAGCCCACGCAGTGCAAGTGTCATTTTAAACGTCAAACTTCTATGAAATTATGACGTATAAATAACACTTACACTGCGTGGGCTATCAAATCCGCTGCTGACTTTTATTGGTGCGACTATTCACACACACATCGATATTCTTTTTTACTAACACTTGAATGAAACAACCAAGTTAACCTGTATGTTGATACCACAATCGTGGGTATAATGACTTGTTTGATAAGGAAGTGTATAAACAAATCGTTACTTAATTCCTTATACATTTACATTACAACCGAGTCCACAAAATATGACCATTTGTTTTCATTCTGCGGCTGGATGTGGCTGAATAACGCGCGTTCGTAAATCACCTCCAGCTCAGAAAAAAAAGTTGTAAACGTCAGAAACGTCAAGTCCAGTCAAGTGACAATAAAGTTCATAATGGGTTATCGCTGGTGATAAAAATACTTGCGTTTATGTAAAAGGAAAACAGAACTGTGTTCAATTATTCTAGTCAATACAATTTATATTTCATCATCATGAACAACAAGTTGTTACGAATCTGTTTTAACGATGCTGCTAAGAAATTTCAGAGGTATCCACTACAAAGCTTGAAGAGCTCATCATTGACAGTGCAGGCTAAAACCGGCCTTCAAGTAAGTATAACAGTTGTTAAATGTAAATTGGCGGTTTAAACGACTTGTGGCCTTCTTTGCTTTATTATTGTTAGTACTTTCAATCAAATCAAACTCAGCACGTTGCGAGTAGGTTATGTTCTGTGGAATATTACATGTAGTAAGTAAGTGCTTTTCCTTTTCGGTTTAATTGTTTTATTATATATTAATTATTTTATTTTATTGGAATTATACTGAGGCTTGTTAATGTTATTTATAGCGGGACTGATGAAACAATCAACTTTTGTTTGTGATTGCGTTATCTCGATATCAATATCAGGCCAATGCTTTTGCTTAAAGGTCAGTCTTTATTGAGTAGTTAACGCATAAAGACGTACTCACGTGGTTTTACATTTCAGAAAAAATTTCCAGTCAGAAGTTATAGTACAGCAGTAGCCATGGACAAGAAATTGTTGAACGGGAACTTATGGGACACGGATCCGGAGCTGTTTGACATCATTGTGAAGGAGAAGAAGCGGCAAGAGGCGGGGCTGGAGATGATTGCTTCAGAGAATTTCACCTCTGTTCCGGTGCTCCAGTGCCTGAGCTCATGCCTCCACAACAAGTATTCTGAGGGCATGCCAAACCAAAGGTAACTTGAGTATCTACATGAGTTCGTCAGCAAATAATAACCTGGTCAAATTTCAAAGAATATGGTTGATGTTTGTTAGAGTGTGTGCCATACTATATCTTAACAAAATTTGCAGTGACAGGATGTGCTTCCTCACAAATTCATGTAAATGTATTGTATTTTCATAAAATTTAACATTTATGCTGGCACCTATTCTGTTGCATGCCAAATCTGTGCAGTTAGTTTGGACTCTACAAACGAGCTCATTTACTCAACAGATTTATGAAATTTAAACAATGTTACATGATTACATGACTGTGTACCTAGCTATTTATAACTGTATCAAACCTTCAGTACTTAATCATTTATTTTTCTATTTCAGATATTATGGAGGCAATGAATATATTGATGAAATTGAAATTTTAACTCAACAGCGCTCTCTACAGACTTACAGACTCAAAGCGGAAGAATGGGGAGTGAATGTGCAGCCCTACTCAGGTCCGTAATGAATTTGGAATATCATTATTTTCTGTAAAAATAGATAATGATGTATGGACCCCTAGCTTATATAACAAAGTATGAAAAAGGCATAAAAAGTAAAAAAGCTTACTTTTAAACTCCACACCAAATCACTAAATGTTCATAATTTGTATTGACACTAGTTTCATGTTAGTGCATTCTTCATAATTATATTATCATTTATCACCTTTCTTGAAGACAGCCATCAAATTGCTTGTTTCTTAATGTGATACATTAGAAACAGTCATAAAATAATAAATTAAGAAATCATTATGCAATGACAAGGAAATAGACATGCATACATACCTATACCTATGTATAGGTAATAATACACTGATACATACTCTTCATGACATGTCTAAATGATTTCCTAAATGCTACCAAGAACTTTGTTAATAAAATTCACTATAAATAAATAAATAAATGAAATAAACAGCATAGACTTTTTTTGACCAAATGACTTAACCAATTTTTCTTAACTCACAGGCTCCCCAGCCAACTTTGCGGTGTACACGGGCGTGGTGGAGCCCCACGGCCGCATCATGGGGCTGGACCTGCCTGACGGTGGACATCTCACACATGGTTTCTTCACCCCTACTAAGAAGATCTCCGCTACCTCAATCTTCTTTGAAAGCATGCCATACAAAGTGAGTATGAGACTGCCATCATTATCTTTCTGTAACTTACTCTGCACAGTGCACAGACCTTGCAATGACAAAGTGTGAATGTTTCACTATAAACATAAAATTTCTGTAAAACTGATGTTTATTATGACACTCCACACTTTATAACTTCAAAATTGGTGCAGAGTTAGGTAGTGTGGTCCGACAGTTTACATTTTGCTGGACAAGAATTTTTAATGGATGAAAAGTAGTCTATGCCAGCCTCCAATAGATTAGGCTAAGACTGTAAAGGAACTAAACTATCCAAAATTTCCCATAACCATCAGAAAAGTTCCGAAAAACAACAGTTGTGTGTGGTTTAAGACAGTGTAGAAATTTATTTTTTTATTGATGAAAACAAAATCTTTAGCAGTTTGCACAGCAGTAAGTAGATTAACAATAGATACTTTGATAAGAGTACCCCTTGACCTTTCTTACCAGTTTGACATTGATAGTGGGTAAAATGTATTTATTATAACCAGTATAATTAAAATAGAGTTGTTATCTTATTTACACACCCTCGCATATGTCATGGTCTGATGTAATAATTGCCGTAGCAATAAACTGACCCATTTGTAAGCTATTTTATCATGATAATCATACAATAATAGCGTAGATATAACTATTTAGAATAAATACATAATAATAATAATAATAAGCCCGCAGGGCAGCTTGTGGCGAGCTGTTGGGGAGTAACGACCCCACGGACCCGAGTGCTCCCGAGAGTCGGTCAGGGTCTCCGTCTCCGGCGTGTCTTCGTCGGTCGGAGTGGACCCCAAGGGGACCCGCAGGACTCTCAGCTCTGGCTTGCCTTCATTGGCCGTCCAGAGAGGAGTCGCTAGAGCTATATGCTCCACGGGTGGAAGTGAAAGATGCATAAGACGCGAGTTGGCACAGTGGCTGGTAACAGCCACTGGGTAGAAAGCGGCGCACACCTCTCGACATCCCTGAGCCGCTCACACCGATGTTGCTCCTGGTCGTCTTTACGACGACAGTTTCAGGGGCCCATCTAGTCAGTGGCGAGTCACCGCCTGCCTCGATGACGGTGTTAACATTGTTATGGCAGGTGTCCGGACCTCTTTTACAATAGCCCAGTCTCATTGTCCACCCAAACATCAATCCATAAACCGGTATACTGTTCACTTTTTCTACAATAGTCCCAATGCCTGCTGCGACCGGTTCACGGGTGTCTATTGTTGCGCCTGTGAACGGGTTCCAGCAGGCGTTCTACATGACATTAAAACTCTCCAAAGGGCCTCTACGTGTTGGATCTATATCCCCACGCAAGCCTATCAAAAGACCGGGATCTATAGGCCCGTGAAGTCCAAAAAGGAGATACAATAATAATAAGCCCACAGGGCAGCTTGTGGCGAGCTGTTGGGGAGTAACGACCACGGACCCGAGTGCTCCCGAGAGTTGGTCAGGGTCTCCGTCTCCGGCGTGTCTTCGTCGGTCGGAGTGGACCCCAAGGAGACCCGCAGGACTCTCAGCTCTGGCTTGCCTTCATTGGCCGTCCAGAGAGGAGTCGCTAGAGCTATATGCTCCAGGGGTGGAAGTGAAAGATGCATAAGACGCGAGTTGGCACAGTGGCTGGTAACAGCCACTGGGTAGAAAGCGGCGCACACCTCTCGACACCCCTGAGCCGCTCACACCGATGTTGCCCCTGGTCGTCTTCGCGACGGCAGTTTCAGGGGCCCATCTAGTCAGCGGCAAGTCACCGCCTGCCTCGATAACTTGTGAAAACATTGTTATGGCAGGTGTCCGGACCTCTCAGCAATAGCCCAATCTTTTGACCAGCCAACATTTATTACCATAACCAGCACTTTTCTCCACTATATTTACAATAGCCCCTACGCCTGTTGGGACCGATTTACGGGTATCTATTTGTACCCGTGAATGGGTTCTAGCAGGTGTATTACATAACAGCAAACTTCTCCAAAGGGCCTCTACGTGTTGGATCTGTATCCCCACGCACGCCTATCAAATGACCGGGATGTATATACCCGTGACTTTAAAAGAGATACAAATAATAATAAATAAATCTTTATTTCCAAAAATAAAAATTACAGAGTGTTGCAGGGGTCTCCGCACTAGGCTTCGCCTGTATCGCGGGGTACCAGGAATACATGAAACAACAGAATTACCTATACAAACATAAAGTCCAGTTTATGGCAAAATAAACTTATTATAACTAACATTTATTATAACTAACACAATCAAAGGTACTTATATACACGGTGTAACATGAGGAAACCGAATAATTTTAAGAGCGTATTCCTGATCATATTTAGAGACAAAAATGTCCTATAAATGTTTTTGAAATTCGCCTAGTTTCAGAGATAATATTAAGTAAAAAAATAACAAGTTTTTACTGTTACATAGTGTTATAGGCCTTTTTGATGGTGATGTTGCTGCTATGGGACGTAGTCTAAATATCCTTATTGATAAATGTCAAAAAGTGACGAGTAACACTTTGCAAAAAGTTGGTTTTACAAAAAAAAATGTAAAAATCAATTTTAAGTGACATGTTTACCAATAACATTTATTTTTTATGTACAAATACATTCAGAAATATTAAAAAACAAAAGAAAAAAAATCTTTTTTTTGGTGAAATTTACCTAAACTCATATTACATTTTTTCCTTCTTTTGACCTCAGAAATGCGTGGTTAAAATTATTCGGTTTCCTCATGTTACACCGTGTATAACATTATAATAAGCTAAAGTACATTATCTAAAATAGCTTCTGTCTCGGCATAACTAAGAGAACTTAGGAATTTAAATAGTTGTTTTTTTGCTTCTATAGTGGTGCTAGATCTAAGGTTACATTGTTTAAGAATGGAATTGTAAGTTGTAACTCTAATGCGATCTCCAAAACGTTTTCCAAAGGCGGAGCGTACTTCGGGAATTGGTAGATTGAAGATGCGTTTTTTAACTAAGATATTATATGAGGGCAATGTTTTAGAGACTTTGTGTGTGTATAAACAGATTTTGTGTAAGAATAGCTGTCGGACGGTTAAAACTTGAGTTTGCGCGTAAAGATCAGAGGTTGGAAACCAATAGGATTTTTTAAGCATCACTTTTAGTACAGAGCGTTGGGCCCTTTCGATTTACGACATAGTTGTACACATACGGACATTCAGGAGACTAGTTAAATCACCAAATGTCACTACAGTGCAAATTGTACTATATCTAATGCTCGCAAATATTTGGCAATCCTTTGGCATCGTTAGCGGCCCCGGCCTATTTTTCTTAAAATTGAATATGAATATTAGGGGACATCACACAGCTCAACTGGCCCCAAACTAAGCAAAGCTTGTATTAATTGTATGGAAATGTATTGGATATTTTCCTCAAACCCTTCATTGTTGTGCCCAGGTGGACCCCAAGACGGGTCTGATCGACTACGACAAGCTGGCAGAGACCGCTCGGCTCTTCAAGCCCCGCCTCATCATCGCCGGCATCTCGTGTTACTCGCGCTGCCTCGACTACAAGCGCTTCCGGCAGATCGCTGACGAGAACGGCGCGTATCTCATGGCCGATATGGCTCATATTTCAGGATTGGTGGCTGCAGGTATGTACCGTCGGTGTCACAGTTAACTGAACAATTGGAAACCTTATTGCTCTGAAATAATCGTCAGTTCAAGTTTCTGTTAGTAAGTACATACTGATGACAGGCCCAGGCGGAGATGGCGGGACGACTTTGACGCCTTCCTTATGGAAAACCAGGGGGGAGGCCTTTGCCCAAATTGCCCGGCAGTGAGACACTCAAGTAGGCTACGAAAAAAAACTGATGACTGTATTATGTAACGATTAAACTGCCTAAACTTGGATCATTTAATTTTTATCTTTTGTTATTTGCATTTATTGTTGACGCTAACTCGCGAAACGCGAAGGTATTTCGTCATAAGTTACGTGTTTCCATAACAATTGTTTGACCCCAGTCATCTGATAGATAAGGTTAATTACTTGATGATGATCACTCTTTATATTTAGCTCAAAATCTTTTACTTATAAATATTCCATTGATAGTTGGAGTCGTAAACAAACAGTCATTCATCCTCAAAATACTTTTTTAGGTAAGATATCGTGACTACTTTGAAAAAAATACTCGTATCTTGTTCTGTCAATCAAAAGATAAATGTGGTAACTATGTATAGGATAGGATGCATACAGAGTTACTGCGTTTTAACTTTCAGTAGCAGTGCGAGACACGAGATTTTTTAAAAGTAGTGACAATATGTGTATTATACATTTGAACAATTACGTGTTTGTTTTGTAAAAGGTAACGCTGAAAGTTAAATGGCTATTTTTAGGCCTGTTCATTGGGACCAGAGACAAAAAATTAAATTTCCCACCTAATGCTGTTATATATCACTATTCCATTTATCCCCAATGGTCTAAAATGGGTAAAACAATCTGATTTTGGAAGTTGGTTCCATCGGTGATACCTGAGTAGGTATATTGTATAATTTGTATACCTGCACTACTTGCTATATTGTTCAAAAATTAATATATATTTTTAAAGTTGTCTATCTTGTTTTCCGCAGGTGTGATCCCCAGCCCGTTCGAATACTGCGACATAGTAACGACGACCACCCACAAGACCCTCCGCGGGCCGCGCGCTGGAGTCATCTTCTTCCGCAAAGGAGTGCGCTCGGTGAAGGCCAACGGAGACAAAGTGCTGTATGACCTCGAGTCCAAGATCAACCAGGCTGTGTTCCCGGGTAAGTCGCCTAGTTATATTTTACTATTTTTAGGGCTTATACGGTAATAAGCAATTCATAATGGGACATTTATGACTGAGTAAAAAGTAATAAGCTTCGATTAGCTAGTTTGTTTTAAAAAAAACCGGGCAAGTGCGAGTCGGACTCGCGCACGAAGGGTTCCGTACCATAATGCAAAAAAAAAACGGTCACCCATCCAAGTACTGACCACTCCCGACGTTGCTTAACTTTGGTTAAAAATCACGTTTGTTGTATGGTAGCCCTATTTAAATCTTTATTTTATTCTGTTTTTAGTATTTGTTGTTATAGCGGCAACAGAAATACATCATCTGTGAAAATTTCAACTGTCTAGCTATCACGGTTCGTGAAATACAGCCTGGTGACAGACGGACGGACGGACGGACGGACGGATGGACGGACAGCGAAGTCTTAGTAATAGGGTCCCGTTTTACCCTTTGGGTACGGAACCCTAAAAAGAACAAATCTTGTCACCAAAAATACTTTGTTTGCATGAGTAAAGTCTAAGAACAAATCAGATCACCCCGAGTTTGACAGCTAAGTAGATGGGTCTGGAATTTTTAACGTTGGAATTTTCAAACATCAACTTTTGATAACCAGAGTGACCGCATATTGTACATTTGCTGCCATACTCGTACAAGCAGCCAGGTAGCTCCCACCTGTTATCTATAATTACCTACTCTGGGGGCACGGGAGTGCCCCCGCCAAGTCGAGCAAAACAAAGAAGCACGGCCGTACCATCCTTTTCTCGAAGCGATTCATTCCATTTTCGACGCCCTGTAATTTTGTGCTGGCTAAAGCTAAAACTCTGAATTTTCTGTGACATATATGATATAGGGCTTAACATGCTTTAGATATATCCTACCTATATTATATACACTGATTGCATTCTGCATTAATTCTAGGTCTGCAAGGTGGGCCCCATAATCACGCCATCGCGGCTATCGCCACGGCCATGAAACAGGCTCAAACTCCTGAGTTTGTGGAGTACCAAAAGCAGGTAATAATCAGCAAAACTTCGTAGTCCTACACGTCTTATTTTATAAGTGTTGTTAATAAGTGTTTCTTAGCAGCACAGGTCTTCAAATCGTATCACAAAAGTGCTGTTTATAAAATGACTGTGCAAGAGACCGAACACTCCGAACCGAGCTGCCTGGGTAGGTCCTATTATTAGTGTGCGTCGGGTGAGGCAATTAAGCTAAGCTTGAACAAATTTCACTCGATTGGCAATTCCAGATGACGTTACATTACCTACAGTCAGGAGCTATTTGTGTTTGTTGGATTGTTAGAGGCTAACCAACTTGACCAACAGATGGACGTGTTGATTTGAGAGCCGAACCGTAAGGAGAGGCCATTGAAGTTACGAGTCCATCTGTCGCAAATTCGGCCGAGTCATTTTAAAGTGTTTTTCACGGCTACCATAGGGAAATGTGTTATTTATATATTAACTATTATTGTCCACTGCAGTAACTCTATTGTTATATATCAGGTGATCAAGAACGCGCAGCGGCTCTGCTCGGGCCTGGCGTCCCTTGGCTACGACATCGCGACGGGCGGCACGGACGTGCACCTCGCGCTGGTGGACATGCGCGGCGCCGGCCTCAGCGGCGCGCGCGCCGAGCGCATCCTCGAGCTGTGCAGCATCGCCTGCAACAAGAACACCGTGCCCGGCGACAAGAGCGCGCTCAACCCTAGCGGCATCCGACTCGGTAAGACTACTGGCGTCCCTCGGCTACGACATCGCGACGGGCGGCACGGACGTGCACCTCGCGCTGGTGGACATGCGCGGCGCTGGCCTCAGCGGCGCGCGCGCCGAGCGCATCCTCGAGCTGTGCAGCATCGCCTGCAACAAGAACACCGTGCCCGGCGACAAGAGCGCGCTCAACCCTAGCGGCATCCGACTCGGTAAGACTACTGGCGTCCCTCGGCTACGACATCGCGACGGGCGGCACGGACGTGCACCTCGCGCTGGTGGACATGCGCGGCGCTGGCCTCAGCGGCGCGCGCGCCGAGCGCATCCTCGAGCTGTGCAGCATCGCCTGCAACAAGAACACCGTGCCCGGCGACAAGAGCGCGCTCAACCCTAGCGGCATCCGACTCGGTAAGACTACTGGCGTCCCTCGGCTACGACATCGCGACGGGCGGCACGGACGTGCACCTCGCGCTGGTGGACATGCGCGGCGCTGGCCTCAGCGGCGCGCGCGCCGAGCGCATCCTCGAGCTGTGCAGCATCGCCTGCAACAAGAACACCGTGCCCGGCGACAAGAGCGCGCTCAACCCTAGCGGCATCCGACTCGGTAAGACTACTGGCGTCCCTCGGCTACGACATCGCGACGGGCGGCACGGACGTGCACCTCGCGCTGGTGGACATGCGCGGCGCTGGCCTCAGCGGCGCGCGCGCCGAGCGCATCCTCGAGCTGTGCAGCATCGCCTGCAACAAGAACACCGTGCCCGGCGACAAGAGCGCGCTCAACCCTAGCGGCATCCGACTCGGTAAGACTAATGGCGTCCCTCGGCTACGACATCGCGACGGGCGGCACGGACGTGCACCTCGCGCTGGTGGACATGCGCGGCGCCGCCTAGTTCTAGCTTAAGACAAAGACAGTATGATTATCTCTGTCTATGTTTGAAATGAGACAGTACTGGGCAGACTATAAGTCCATCTACGTGATCTGCGACTCGACGTGCACCTCCACCTCGCACATACATTATGCTGTATAATGGTTGTCAAAACGGACTTTTGACAATGGGGGTTTCCGTGATCGAGGTTTTCCACACTTTTTCACTAGATGACAGCACCGTGGCGAGAGGCCTAGCTGTCATAAGTCATAATCAACCAACCATGTTTAACCATGTTTTTTAGTGTTCCGTACAAAACTTTGTTTACGGAACACTTATGGGATCACTTCGGTCTTGCAAATCAGTTAAATACGTTTTTCTCAGAGACCGTTTGACATAGATACCTAAAATTTGGAACAGTTATAGCAATTACCACCACTCATATTGTAAATAAGTCAAAACTGCTTATTTCTTATTAAAGGGGGAAATTTAGGGGGTTGAGAGGGGTAGGCTGAAACTTTTTTCATTTGTAAGAATCGTGTGGGGTACCATTAGAAAGCTTGCAAAAAATTGAGTCGATGGACTGATTTTGACTTCATTTTAGACTGCAATAGTTTCGTCAAAAAATGCATTTAAAGTTGCAAGTTTTCATACAAAAATTTTCACCTCTGTCCTGGCGATTTTCGCGAAAACTATAGCTAACAGGCAGCTGACCAGTCAATACCCAACTTAAAGAAGCATGGAGACGGCGGGAAAATTATCAGCTTAACTTTATCTTTATTAGTTTTTCGACTGCAGCTTGACCTTTGGTTGCTTAGGGCTAGCTAACTGATGCTTACACTGGTCAATTCATATTAGGCGAGAAACATCCTTAGTTAAAACTTTGGCATTGAAATTTATGACTTATGTCTTTGACACAAAGTTTAATTCTGCTTGCTTATTTTTGTGGGATATTTATTAGTGGATTTTGACAGTGAAAATCTCGTTCGCGGAAACCCTCATTTAGTGACCACAAAATATATATCTTATTCCTTTAAACGAGCTTGTGTATATATTTATTTATATATTTTGGCGATCTCGAAAACGGCTCTAACGATTTCGATGAAATTTGCTATATGGCGGTTTTCGGGGCCCAAAAATCGATCTAGCTAGATCTTATCTCTGGGTAAACCGAATTCCGAGCAAAGCTCGGTCTCCCAGATACTTTCCATTAAGCGCCATCTACTTCAGCTGTCAAACCGAGGGGCACGGTTTTTTCTTAAACCTTACATAGCTCACCTCAACTCCCCAATAATCTTGCCGTTTGTACCATTTTTAGGTACCTACTAAAATGAAAGACTTTTTGAACAGTCATAGAAACTCAGTCTATAGCTTTCTAACTCAATTTCTTTTGTTCAGGTACCCCCGCCCTAACAACCAGAGGCTTCAAAGAGGAACACATGGACCGAGTAGTAGACTACATCGACAAGGCCCTCAAGCTAGCGCAAGAGATCACGAAAATCTCCGGACCCAAACTGGCAGACTTCAACAAGGTCATTGAAGAGAATAATGACGTCAAATCCAAAGTTCACAAGCTTAAAGAGGAGATTGAGAACTACAGTAAATCTTTCCCCTTGCCGGGTTTTGAGACGTACTAATTTAAAACAACCATTTCGGCACTGGTGGCCACAGGTTGTTAACCTTACAATGAGGTTATAAGAGGCTGAATATTATTAACCCGTGGAACGCCCCAGAATAACATTAGTATAGAACTCCTATACTAATTACTATAACACAGTAGGGCGCTCCACGGGTTAACCCTTTCACTGCGCATGACTCGACATAGCGGCGATATAAATGATTTTTCTTACGTATCCGATTTTAAATGCCGTACAAAATGAGTCGCGCGGTAAAAGAGTCGAGCCTAGTATAAATACGACGCCATTCCACATAGTTCCTCGATTATTGTTACTCGTATTTTATTTTTGTATCTCTTAATACATAATCATAACATTATCTAGTTGTAAGAAAAAGTGCCTTGACGTAATTTATGCTTTGTACAAGTATGTATAGCTGTTAGGTCTGTATTACACAGAATCTCTTATTTGTTTTCTTGTACGAAGTTGTCACATGACATAATTTGATCAAATAAAATGTTACTCAAACTATAAACCCTATTTTTATTGCTCCTACTAAATGCTAAAATGTGCCATGTCTGTACTGACTAGAATAAAAGAAGAACGTCTTGAAATACCATGGTTGCAATTAATAGGTAATTATGATTTAATGCCAAGTTATGAATCAAATATGATTTCTATCTGATCAACGAAGTCAAAAACCACAGTTCCCAGTATATTCCATAGAGGCACATTGCTAAAATTTACTTTACACCTCTCTCGGCTCCCTCCCTCGAGTCGCGGATACGCGTCCGCAATAACAATCAGAATTCAACTCTAAAATAACGTCTGAAAGTCTTTTTTCGGCTGGCAACTGTAGATCCCTGGTTTTAAGAGGTGACGGCCTTGTTTCAAGAAAATCCTGGAGAGAGATAATTTGGCCTAGGCCCATATCATACATAGGCAGAGAGAATCATACTATCTTTGACTAACACTAGTACTAACAGAAGATAGGGTACGTGAGCCACTTAAGGGCGCACCAGAGAGTGGATCAGCTACACTCTAATAACACGAGTTAAAAATTGCCTACTCCAGAGCACACAGTCGCTGTGGCTGAAATCGGTCAGGAGAGCATCATCAGTACTAACACCCAAGTGAAAAGGATGAATATGGTTTTCCAGGTTCTGACTGACTGACAAGTTATGTTTACCATTCTTCTCTGTCTATGATTGAAATGAGACAGTCCTTTGACAAACTATATGATACATAGAAACGAAATACCAAAGGAAATTGGCTTTAATTAACTAGAAGTATGCATAAGTTAAATTAGACATATAGGATAGACATTAGGTTTCTAAAACACGTATGTCAATATCATAAACAATATCTAGAAGACAAAGGAGATTATATGTCATTCTCCCCCTCTATGATTTCTTCGTTTGGGTCCAGGATGTAGTCGTTAAGATGTTGAGGCATTTTCTTAGACCTCGTAGATCTACGGAAGATCCGTGAAGGCGGAGCTTCTTGTGGTGGAGTACTGTAGATCTCTTGATCATTATTAAGTGTACCTACATCAACAGGGTTTTCTTGTTCTTCGTCCAATGTGGGAACATCCGATCCTCCATCAGGAGCCATTCCGTCGGGTATAGAGCCTTCATCATCGGATAAGGGAAGAGGCGCTAAGTGTCTGTTAGATACGGTAGACTCCTGGCCATTACGTCGTCGTACATATGAGTAGTTCGGATTACTGTGTAGTAACTCGACTTCTTCGACGTAGGGGTCTGTTTTCGATCGAACAAATTTCTTAAGTAAGACAGGTCCCGGAACGAGCCATGACGGAAGCGACTCACCGACCGGTGTTCTCCGAGGGAAATTGAATAGCTTCTCGTGTGGAGTGGCATTTATCGAAGTGCAAAGGAGTGATCGTACGCAGTGGAGAGAAAGTTTCAAGACTTGTTCCCAGTTTTCGATGGGCAGGTTCTTCGATTTTAGGGACAGCTGTATAGTTCGCCAGAGGGTGCCGTTAAGCTTTTCCACTTGCCCGTTACCCTGAGGGTTGTAGGGAGTAGTGCGAGAAGTGGCAATGTTACATTTCTTGAGGAAATTTTGTATTTCTTCCGACATGAAGCAGGATCCTCTGTCGCTATGTATGTATAAGGGCTGGCCATATTCGAAGAAAAGTTCTTTGAAGCACTTGATGACAGTTGCCGAAGATGTGTCAGGACATGGGTATGCGAAAGGATAGCGTGAGAATTCATCAATTATTGTAAGAATATATTTGTTGTTCGTGTTCGAAGGCAAAGGTCCTTTAAAATCTACATTCAATCGTTCGAAGGGCGATAAAGCTTTAATCAGAGTGCCATTTGCTTTGGCAAAGCGTGGTTTGATTTCTGCACATACGCGACATGAAACAGTCATCTTTTTGACATCGTCTAAGTTGTATGGTAGGTTCTTTAGCTTGATCCAGTGATACATTCTAGTAATCCCAGGGTGAGAAAGCGCATCGTGCAATTCGTACAGCTTATTATTGTTCATAAATGCGCAAACTCTTGAAAGAGCGTCAGCAGCAGTATTCTGAGCCCCTGGTCTGTAAATAATATCATACTTATAGCATGACAGTTCGAGCCTCCATCTTTCAATCTTGTCGTTTTTGATTTTGCTAGTATGATTTTGGTCGAAAATGTAGCTTACGGATTTCTGATCAGTGATAAGGATAAAATGTCTGTGAATAAGGTAGTGGCGCCATTTTCTAAGGCATTCGACGATAGCACAGGCTTCCTTTTCGACGGAAGCATGTTTGCGCTCGCTGTCCGACAAAGTTCTCGAGAAGAACGCAACTGGTCGACCATTTTGTGATAATGTCGCGGCTAGAGCATAATCTGATGCATCAGTCTCCACCGTCAAGGTTTCTTTATCGTCAATAGCAACCAATGCTGCCTTTTTAATATCAGATTTAAGAAGTTGAAAACTACGCTGCGCATTTGCGTCTAAAGGGAAGTTGGAATTGTTAATCAAAGGTTGAATCTTTTCCGAAAACTTATGAACCCATTTAGCGTAGTGAGCAAATAGCCCTAGAGCTCTCTTCAATTCTGCAGTATTGCGCGGTAACGGTAGTTTTATTAGAGGCTCCAGTCGGTCTTTATCTGGTTCAATTACGTTGTCCCTGACAGTATATCCAAGGAGGCTGATGGAACTTTTGCTGAAATTACATTTTTGTTCGTTTAGTGTGAGATTGTACTTCTTAGCAGCGGCCATGAATTGTTGTAAGTAAGTTTTTATCGTGCTCTTCTTTGTTTTTGCCGCAGACTGTGACGTCATCAAGATAAGTAAAGGTGCCTTGTAAATGTTCTTTTTCAATTATGTGTTCGAGAGTGCGTTGAAAAGCGGCAACTCCGTTAGTGACGCCAAATGGAATACGTGTAAATTGCCATAGTTTACCACAAGCTTCAAATGCGGTATATATTTTCTCTCTTTCAAGAATAGGGACTTGATGGTATGCACTCTTCAAATCAATCTGGCTAAAGTGGTTGAATTTCGCTACTTTCGAAACTATCGACTCAATGTGAGGCAGAGAATACGCATCTAGATATGTGAACTTATTGATAGTTCTGGAGTAGTCGACGACCATTCTTTTTCGATGAGATCCACCTCCAGCAACTAGTACCTGAGCGCGCCAAGGAGAGACGCTCGGCTCGATAATCCCATCTTTAAAAAGTTTAGATATCTCGGCTTGAATAAATACTTCATCGTCTTTGTTGTGACGTCTGGATTTAATAGCGATGGGCGTAATATCAGCAGATAAGTGCGTAAAGACAGATGCTGGCGGTACTGATGCTTCCATTACGCAAATATGTAAGGGTTCTCTGGTCCCTCCGAAATCGAGCTCGACTTTGGAGTGAGTTTTGAGTATATCATGGCCAACGATGACGTCCGCACATAGGTTGGTTACTATGCGTAGAAGGCGTTGCTTATATGTGTGATTATCTATTTGGAGCGTAGCAAAACAAATGCTTTCTACTTGTGACGTGTTGCTTAGAGATGCTAGATTAATTGTTTCTTTGTGCGGATATTGTTGTAATTTCATTAATTGTGCTATATTTCTATCAATGTAGCTCTTAGAGCTCCCGGTGTCAATCAGAGCGTCGGCGCGAGTGTCGTTGATAGTTATGGCGACCGTAGCTTTTCGCAAGCTCGACGGACTTGCAGCAGAATATTCGTTTTCGTAGGAATCTTGAGATGGTAAGCTCGGGATGGCATTGCTCGTGGAAGGAGAGTCACGAGACCGGCAAACTGATGCAAAGTGTCCCTTCTTGGTACATAGTTGGCAGTGAGCATGGAAAGCGGGACACTTTATTCTTTGATGTACCTTACCACCGCAAAAGAAACAACGTCGTATTGGTGGTCGAGGTACTGGGACAGCAGGAACAGCAGCATTGTGAGGATTTGTAGGTTCTTGTGAACACAGTACTGGCAAGGCATTCAATGTACTTGGGATGTTAACACCCATAGTTTCGGAGTCCTTTTCGGCTGTTTCGAGGCTTACTGCCTGATTATAAGCTTCATCCATTGATAGAGATGATTTTTCTAGCAAACGTTCCCGTATTTTAGGCGACAGAATACCAGATATAAAGGCGCATCGTACAGCTTGTTCTTTATGTTCTTCAGCTGAAACGGACTTGAAATTGCACTTTTGCGCCAGAAGATGCAAGGCGCGGCTATATTCAGAAATACTTTCGTCTTGCTTTTGTTTTCTTGTCCCGAGGACGTGGCGAGCCAATATTTCATTTTGGGGTTTCACGTAGGCTTTGTCTAATAAAGCAATAGCAGATTTATAGGTTTGACAGTCTTTGATGATGATGAAAATATTAGATGACAAATGGTTCGCTAGGAGTTTTAATTTTATAGTATCCGTAGCATCGGTGGAAGTATGTTCGGTGAGAAAGCTAGTGAAGGTATACAGCCAATGCAACCACTTATCTCCAGCCGCGGGGGCCGTAGGTTCAACGTCAAACCGTTCCGGTCGAAGATATCTCGATAACAAAGAATATAATACTCACTAGGAGAAGAACGGTAACTCCATACAAAAAAATGTCCCCAACCGTTTATACGTTTATACTACTGGCGCCCTCGATGTGTACCAATGGAACTAAAGTTGACAACCGGTTTAGCCTGGCGGGTATTGGTATTATAGGTATATAGTAATATTCTTGATAAACATATTTGTTATCAAACTGCACAACGGGACTTAATCGCGTATTTAAGTTTTAAGATTTACCTCCGACGTTTCGAGGACGGCGTTGTCCCCGTGGTCTCGGAGAAGACTGGCTCAAGTTGACATCAACAAATATACCACGGGGACAACGCCGTCCTCGAAACGTCGGAGGTAAATCTTAAAACTTAAATACGCGATTAAGTCCCGTTGTGCAGTTTGATAATGTTTAATAATCGTGAAAGTTTAAATCAACATATTTGTTATCTTCATATCACGAAATATATGAAAGATGCAAATATTACCCCTTGTTTGTGGTATTATCTATTGATTTAAATAAAAGGCATATTTATGTTTATACACTCGGCGTCAAAAAAATCGCACCTCGCCAAAAATTCGTTTCAAACAAATATAGCTCTTATCTAATGCATTGTACCCTGTCAATATTGGTATCATTTGAAAGCGCAATTAATGAACTTTAAAAAAATAAATCGTAATTTTCCGTAAAAATAGCCATAGCCGAACATAGGCGTTTTGTTTAAAAAAGGGCTGAAATCCAATTTTAATCGGTCCGTTGTTGTGCAATCCGGGACGGGTATAAAATGGAGGGTAAAGGTTAGTTATGGTTTATTCGCTCTCCAGAGGTCACTGAGGTTACTAATGAACCGTTACAGCAAGAAAACACCCTTGGACATGGATACCAGGCCAGAAGGAGCAGCTCAAGAGGTGGCACTGCTGCAAACAAGACTATGGCAGTAAGAAGTTGCTGAAAGATTTAACATAAGCGGTTTCCGAGTGCGTCGAGTCTTGCTGGGGTTCCAGGTGACTGGTGGTTACATCAGGAGGCCTGGACCTGGAAGACAACGCTGCTTTTCTGCTAGAGACAACCGGTACATTGTATCGAACTCTTTGCAGAACCGTTTTTCCGAGGCTGTTGAGCTGCAGCAGCAGCTTCAAACAGCTCAAAAAACAACAGTAACCATCTCTACGGTCGGAAGAAAGCCGGAAGGGAAGAGGTTGTTGCCCCGTAGAGCTGCTACAAGCCCCCAATTAAAGCAATAGCATCGAATAGCCAGGAGGAAATTTTGCCGACTGCACGAAGATTGGACGTTTGAACAATAGAGGAATATCCTCTTTTCCGACGAGACGAGGGTGTGCCCTTACACCAACGACAGGTGCAGGGGGGAGTATAGGAGGCAGGGAGACCAATTTATGCAAGCTTGCACTGAAGAAACCGTCTGCTTAGGGGATGGATCTCGCATGTTCTGGGGCGGCATTTCGATCGACGAGTAAACTGATCTTCTGTGCATTTCCCGCACTGAAGATGGTCACAGCCAGGGATCCCTGACTGCTCGGCGTTCCATAACGGTGTTCTTGGAGGAGCATGTGATCCCATATGATGGTTTTGTTGGACCCAACTTCCAGTTTATGCATGACAACGCTCGCTGTCACACTGCGTTGTTTGTGTGAGACTAACTGTGGGAGGTTGGGATCACCGTAATGGAGTGGCCAGCAAGGAGCCCTGACCTGAACCCAATCGAACATCACTAGGATCAGCTAAACCGGCGGGTTCGGTCGTCTGATCCTGCTCCTGCCACTCTCGACAGGCTTCAAAACGCCATTATTGAGGAGTGGAACAACTTTTCTCAAAAACGTATCGTGGCACTCATGACAGTCATGACTGATCACATGGAAGCTACTCGGAGGGCAAGAGGAGGCCGCACTAGGTTTTAAGTTTAGTTTTAAGTTGTTTTTTTCTGAATCTGTTGATTTTGTAGTGTTTTTATTCTTTGCAAATTTTAACCTGAACACACGTCGATTCGTTTTTCCTGAAAATTTTCTTTTTGTATGGGGTAGATCGTCCATTTTACGACATTTTCCAATAGAGAGTTTCATAACCTTTTAAATAAGGGCCCATAGTCTTATCTTGTCTTATATAATATAAGGTTTAAAACCGCTTGAAAGAAAAATGTTAAGATGTGCGATTTTTTTGACGCTGAGTGTATTATAACATTGTATTATGTTTTACATATAGAAATATACACTGAAAATTAAACCCTGACAACTTAATAAAAATAGACATTAATAAAGCGCATTCACAAAGTTTTCAGTATTATACAAATAACATTAGGCATGCCTACCTATTACACTTTACACACAGATACACTACACTTTACACACGGCATTTTACACAGATTTCTAACTTGTATTCATTCATACATTTCTTCACGGTTAATTAATACGCTTTCCAGATGCGTTATGACTCGGTTCCTTCTGAACCCACTAAAGCTGTATAAATTTCACTCTGGCTGCTTCAACAACCGTTGCTCCGCATTTAGCACATTTTCTATGTGCATTGCTGTAATCTATGTAGGTACAGACTTACAGTCTTAAGTGGTTGTACCGCTACGTTGTATTTATTATTTAAAGATTTAATAAATAAAATTTTCGTTATGAATTTTAACCACAGCAGTTGGACAGAGTCATTGACAAATATATTTGTGTGGGTGGGTAGACGTACCTACCCTCCATATATTTTATGAATATTGATAAAGACAGTTGGAAGCAAACATTCATTATAAAACTTAATCGCGTGTATTTAAGTTTTAAGCGTTTTAAGACCCGTTTTATGATTATAGATGGTCAAGCAAATCTTGTCAGTAGAAAAAGGCGCGAAATTCAAATTTTCTATGAGGCGCTATCCCTTCGCGCCTACATTTTTCAAATTTGCCGCCTTTTTCTACTGACAAGATCTGCTTGACCAAGTACAATTATGTATAAAATTCGTGATAATTTAAATCAGAGTTGGGAGCAATGTTGCTGTAGAAAAATGTTTTTATTTTTATTACTCGCAACTTTTTCTCGGAGGCCAACGCACGCATAGAAGCTTAAGGCGCACACATGCGCAATTATTTGGGGACATAACTTTCTTAGGAAGTGAACAGGCCTTGCTCGATAATAAATGCGATGACTTATCATCTGATTCTTTCTTCGGATCCGTCATTATTTTTCTAGTTAATTAAATTGATATATAGAAACGAAATACCAAAGGAAATTGGCTTTAATTAACTAGAAGTATGCATAAGTTAAATTAGACATATAGGATAGACATTAGGTTTCTAAAACACGTATGTCAATATCATAAACAATATCTAGAAGACAAAGGAGATTATATGTCACTATATTAAGTAAATCAAAAAAGTCTCAATGCAGTTGGAAGATATGGCTTAAGTACTCGCATCCAGGCCATAATTGTTTAAAAAAAATCAATACCGTAGGCTTAATCTAAACATATTCCCTTTCCAGCAGACATCCCTTCCTTGCTTATTAATGACAGCGTTTTACACAAAAATAAAACGCTAATTAAATAACTTACCCTATTCGGAACCTAATAATAATATTGAGAGTGGCAACACTGTGTTGTCGGTCGTATTGTCCTTTTCTAGCATATACGTCCCTCTCTCTCCCACACTCCCACCACACAGCAGTTTGCTTTTTGGCGGTTGTCGCAAAAACAAATTTCCAACTCATTGTCTCAAAATTATACATATTTACACCAGGCAGGATTAAAACTTTAGGTTCCGAATAGGGTAAGTTATTTAATTAGCGTTTTATTTTTGTGTAAAACGCTGTCATTAAACAACTGTACCGCTATTCGGAACCTAATAATAATATTGAGACGTGTTTGTTATCGCCTGGTGGTGGGAAGACGCCAAGCCAATGTGATTTATACATGTACTTATTATGTATATGTAATATTATTATATTATGAGTGTTTAATTAATTATGCAGTACACCCTTTATTTTAACACCCGTGAGGAGAGAGGTATTTAGTAAAGCATACAATTTGATATTCCATTATATAATGATACTAACTTAGCATTTTATATACGTACTTAATGTAACTTATAAATGTTCAAAAGAATAAGTGAGTCACCACAAGGGTGCTATACTGGTACTTAATTACATGAAAACTGGGTAAAAAAAGATGTGATAGGTCAGTCTACTCTTCAAGGAGCATACAACATCTGTTATAAGGAGTAATGTAATTCAAGTATGAGAAGATAAAAATAATAAAGTACTAGAGTAGTTTTTATTTATAAGTAGCAATTATTATCAAATTTGATAATAATTATCTATAATAGTAAAGTAAGCAGTTGCAGGAATATAACAAGGACAGGACCTTTCTTATTTCCAGAATCCCTCGGGATTAAGTAGACGAATATTTTAATTATTCTTTATATCACTATCACCACAAAGTTAATAAAATTAGGTACTTGTTGAAATGTCATAGAGAATCACTAAATTTCTTTAATGACTGTAAGCCATATACTTTGTTATAGGTTATAGCTATAAAATGCATTTAACCCTTTTAAACGCTTTACCTGGCTTTACTAACGAGAACGCGAGTCAATGTACCTAAATAAACCTTACTTGAAAGTGTGACGGTTACTTTGAGAGCTTAAGCCACAACACTCATGTGTTCACTGCGCTGTGAGCACTAGTTATGACGCTTTTTGGTGTTCTTAGCGTTCAAATGGTTAATGTAGAATTGCCACAGAACTTTATCAATGATATTTGCAGAGTCATTCTAATTAAACTCATGTTTAGCTATCATAACCTTAATTTTACTCATTAATTTGTATATATGTAGTAAGAGTAATTTCTCAGTGGTTTACTTTATCTGGTGCCTACTGGTAGACATAAGCCTTGAAACTTTATTGGTTCTGACCGCTAAAGAGGCTTAATTTCTGTAAACTATTCATAGACATTGCTTAATTCTGAATATTCAGTGTGTAAATTATAAGGAATAAGATACTTAATTCGAAACCCTAGCTCATCGCATAGGTGCTTTTAACCGATATACAAATTTATGTACTTATTTCGTGATTTTACATTATTTGCAATAACTGTGCGAAACCAGGGGGTCCCCGACCTTTTGCCGGGCGCCCGTGGCCCAAAGCCAACAGCGCAGAGGCCCTTTAAGAGGGACCTATTTCATCCAATGCTAGAATCAGCACTTTGTCGAATCTATTAGATATTTAGGTATACTTATCCTCCTTATGAACTAAGGATAATTGTACCTTGTTTATATTTCAATAATAGCAAGATTGTAAATGTTATTATACAGGGTGGAAAGGCACGACGATCCTTTCCGCAAAAGGCGGATTGTTTAGGCTAAGCTCTACATTTTCTCCATAGAAACTATGTTAATATGGGCAACCGTTTCTAAATTATGGCCTTTTAAACATCCATGCAAAAAACTACTTTGTTCTAACCCTAACAGGTGACAAGGTCAATGAACTTACTAGTAAACAATCTGTATACGACAGGAAATTGTATTAATTTGTTGCCATCCAACTATGCTTAGGTCTGCTTACAACACGGTAAGAATCGTTGCAGGATTTTCGCTTTCTTAGTGGTTCCACTTATTCAATACTTGAATGAAGTAGTTATGTTATTCCTTAATATTAATAAATACTAACCACAACATTGTTTACAACGACAGTTCAAATTGTGACATTGACAACCACTCAAAAGTACGCAATCGTCTTATAAATATCTCTGGTTTCCTTGACTGATAAAAAGGTTTTAGTTTCTTAACACGTTTCACAAAATTATTTTCGAATAATTGGAAACTATCTAAAATAATAAAAAAAAAACAAGTAGGTTGTGTCTGATAGACTTAGACAAATTAATTTGCAAAAATGAAATATCTACTAAGAATACATCAAGAATAAATAGGTACTTCTTAAATACCTAACTAACAAACCTTCTTGCGTGGCAGAAAATAGACAAGACGTCTGATGTTTGAAATTAAATTGTCATTGAACTTTACTTATCTAATGTCATATTCTTCAAATAAAAATACCGCTGTTAGATGCTCGTGGTTATTTAAATTTGTGGGACTGTGTAAAAGATATGGTGTACCAAACGGAATGTGAAACTGCGGACGAAATGAGACATTAAAGGCTAATTGCTGCTTTTGACAATCTGCGGAGGAAAAATGACGAAGAGCTATCGCATGGGCAATGTGCGCGGGCTCGGGTGCGGGCTGCGGCGTACATTATAAGACACGGAGGTACATTTGAAAACCGTATGTGAAGAGAAGATAGTGTTAAATATTGGCAAAAAGTAATTATCTAAGGAAGTAATAAAATTGTTTGTAATAGTTTTGCATTCATTTGATTTATTTGTCATTTATGCGTCATTCATACATCATTGCGATTCTGTCAACGATCGGAAAAAAGCGTAAAGTCCCGAGCTTTCCCGACGGAGATCCTTAACCTAGCCGTCATGGGCACATGCTATAGGGTTATCACCACAGTTAAAAAGTAGAAAATTTGGTATTTTTATTTTTTACTCAATTAACGATTCTTACCATTACCAATCTGCTCTGTATCACTTAAACGACCTAATACTTCCGGGAAGGATCGTCGTGCCTTTCCACCCTGTATATTCTGAAATATAATATTACTGAATTTGGGCCAGGGTACTTTTGTATACTATATCTCTGGCCTACTATATAGGATAGTCTAATAACGTCCCGCCTCCTGGGAGGCAATATACAGAGATCTTGCATATCTATTCACGATAGCGCTAAGTGGTGGGGACCTAGTTTACCGACACTTGACTACATGAAATTATTGTGTACATTTTTTTACAGGTCTCGAGCGAGAAGGGTACCTATATATAGGTTGAGGTCCTTAACTTGTGGATTTGGTAGGAGCAAGACACAGACGGGGTGTAAATTAATTGATCCACCATGTTTCAAGAGATTCATGTGCATTGATGCCTTGGTTACACTGTATAGACAGACTATATAACTCTTTGGCAGAGTTTTGCCAACATATTATAATAAATGACTGCATTTGTTTGGGTGTACTTGTTCCACGACAAAGACATATTTATATCTATTACAATGTATTTTCGAAAAGTACTCGCGTTTCAAAATAGCTTCGCCTTTTCGCAAGGCCTGTTTCCCATTTTTATTGTGCAAAGCAAACCGTATCACAATGCTATAATTTTGTATAAATTGATAACTAGAGGGTCATGCCCTAGACGTGACCGCCGAAGTTATACTAGTTAGAACCGTTCGTGCAAACCATTAAGTCACTGTTTATTAAAAACCTTATGTCGTGGGTACATTACATTCCACGGTGGGTACATTTTGTTAAACGTATAGTATCAAACTATGATGAATAATGATAAGTGAATTAAGTGATAACAATATTTGGTCCGTGCATAGAAGCGCGTGCCCTTGAGATTAGGGCATGGGTAGTTTAAAATAAACTTAATCTGTGCATAGGAGCACTTACGATCAAGGTGGTTCAAATCTTCAAGGGTCACAAGACAGACATAAAGGTGTAAAATAAATCATTCATAAACGCCCCGTTAGGTCAGTTTTGTATATTTTTATTTCTAACATGCTTGTGCAGCACATGACAATTTTCCTATACCATGCCAGTCAGGAATATAACAATTAAATAGGTAACCTTGGTTATATCGTGTACCTCATAGGTAGGTACTCTTAAACTAGGCCACCAAACGAAGGAAAAACAGGGGAAATAATTCGTGTATGAGCGAATTTTGGCATAGTTGTAGGTCAAGGTGCCTTACACAACATACTGAAAGTACTGGTGGATGGGGGGTGTGCTAACGGGTGGAGGGGGGTTTAAAGGTCCCTTTTTTTAGGTTTTCGTAAATAACTCGTAAACGGTGGCTCATACCAAAAAATGTTCTTATACATAAGTAATCTACATAAAATTGCCTACAAGAAAGATTCCGTACACTTTTTTGTTAAGATCAATATTCAAGAAGATATCAACACGGGAACGTTAATTAAAATCAATTTTGTGGTCAGTTTTTTTATATTTTCGTATATAACTCATAAAGAGTGGCCAATAGCAAAAAATGTTCTGAAACGTAAATAATCTACACAAAATTTCCTACAAAAAAAATATAGTACACATTTCGCAAAGATCAATATTTAAAAAGTTACTAAAGAAGGAATGTTATTTATAATCAGTTCTAAGGTTCATTTAATTTTAGTTGTTCGTAAATAACTCGTAAACGGTAGCTCATAGCAGAAAATGTTCTACAACAAAAATAATCTACATACAATTTGCTACAAAAAATATATTGAATACTTTTCACTAGGCTCAATATTCAAAAAGTTACTAAGCGAGAAAGTTAATTATAATCAATTTTAAAGTATCTTTTTAGTTTTTCATAAACAACTGGTAAACGGTAGCCCATATCAAAAAATGTTCTTTTACATAAATAATCTACATAAAATTTCCTATAAAAAATATACGAAATATTTTTCTCTGGGACTAATATTTTAAAAAATATAAAAGGGGGAATGTTAATTACAATCACTTCGCAGGTCCCTTTTTTTGCTTTTTCATAAATAACTAGTAAACGGTTGCCCATTGCAAAAAAACGTTACACTTAAATAATCGTGATAAAATTATCTACAAAAAATATTATTTATACTTTTTCGCTAGGATCAATATTTCATGAGATATTAAAGAGGGAAATTTAATTTTAATCAATTTGCTGGTTTTTTTTTTGTTTTTCGTAAATAACTTGTAAACGGCGGTGCATAGCAAAAATTGTTCTTATACATAAATAATTAACATGAAATTGCCTACAGGAAAGATCTAGTACACTTTTTCGCTAGGATCAATATTTAAAAAGATACTAAAGAGAGAAATTTAATTATAATCAATCTACACATAATAGTAACTTTATTTTTAAGATTGGGACGTATAGTTCTATAAATAAAATTTCTAATTATCTTCTAAAAATACAAAATCATCATCATCATCATTGCTGACGGTGATTTCGATGGGGGCTCCGTTAGTGCATGAGCCAGAGCATACACCGCAGACACTGGAGCACGAAATTCCTGCTTTCCGGCAGCTGCATCGCGCCCCACACCCGGTCGTGCATCGGCAAAATATGGTGTTGAGAATGGAGTCAGGTGCCACTGGGTCGTTGGTTGTCAGCCTATTGACGTTTCCTGTAGTAGCATTATTGCAACGCGACATTAATGCCGACTGCATTACTGCCGCAATTGTCAAAATCAATGTTGCTTAGTAGATATTGGTGTTAGTATGATTCACGACAGCTTAAATTCGATTATTAATATTTGACATCATTGCATTATATAAACAAGTATAGCATTTAAATTCGTATTGATTATTATTAGTGTTAAATAGATTCCATAATTATTATTTACTATGATGAAACTAACTAATTAAGCAATACGTGTAATATGTTTTGTAAGGTAACTTTAAGTATTTAGCTATTAAGGTTAACTTGCCATACCCTATTCAGGGTCCATGTTGTACAATTCAATTAAAATACCATCTGTAAATACCATGGAATGCAATAAATACATGAAATATATGAAATGAAATAATACTACTGCATTACTGCCCGAAAAATTACCTTTTCGACTTTTCCTGAACTAGTGCAGTCGACTATAACACTATTACAGCGCAAATGTCAAAATCAATGTTGCTGCGCGATTTTCGTCATTTGCGACAGTAATGCGGTTGGCAGTAATGTCCCGGTGGAATACTGTAGCAGTAATGCTGGCGTAGTCTGAATCCAAACGGTACCTTAAGGCTGATATGAAAGATGTAGTAGTAGAAATTTTCGCTGTCTTCGGGTAAGTCTCGGTAGCTCAGTTGGCTTGGCAGAACATTGGGTTGGTTCCAGAGTGTATATAATATTTTTTGTATGAAATTTTATGTAGATTATTTATGTTCATGAATATTTTTTTATGGGCCACCGTTTAAGAGTGGGAGCATAAAATTGATTATAACTAACTTACCGGCTTTAATATCTTTTTTACTATTGATCCTAGCGAAAAAGTGTACGGAATCTTTCTTGTAGGCAATTTTATGTAGATTACTTATGTATAAGAACATTTTTTGGTATGAGCCACCGTTTACGAGTTATTTACGAAAAACTAGAAAAGGGGACCTTTAAACCCCCCTCCACCCGTTAGCACACCCCCCACCCACCAGTACTTTCAGTATGTTGTGTAAGGCACCTTGACCTACAACTATGCCAAAATTCGCTCATACACGAATTATTTCCCCTGTGTGGCTGTTTTTGGTCTTCGTTTGGTGGCCTAAACATGTTAACTGAAAAACTAGTGCTCTCGAGGCAAATATAATTTATATTAATTTCTAGTCTGCCATAGCAGGCATAGACTTCAAAGATTTTTAGATATTCATAGGGCCGCTAAACGGAACCCTTTGTACACCTTGAGCAGACTCTATGTGCTCTTGTAATTTTATTTTCACACCATGAGTGATATTAAACATAGCTTATTTCAGAATTGAACCGTAAGCTATGTCGTGTCGTGAGCTTAAGTGAGCCCGATTTAATTAGAGTCCACAGAGTAGTTATCTGGACCTTGGACGATTGACCACACCTTATTCTAATTATCAATATTGTGCCTGGGCTTGTGGTAGAATTTAGGTGACTAAATCTCTTAGTATTATCTATGCCACCCACATTATGAGGCTTAGCGTCTCCAGACCACAATTTTAAAAGTATTAGGGTGCAAAGATTTTTTCATCTTTAAAATAAAAATGAGTCGAGATAGGCCTGGAATCTTATGTTATTTTATACCTATTATATTATAATTTTAGAAATGTTCATTAGTCCAATTTTGGGTTTAGCCAATAGGGTGTTCGGGACCCTTAAAAAAGATTGGTAAACAAAAATGAAAACTCGAATAACGAAGCCTTGCCTATTTCGACTGATTTTTACCCAGAACATTATTTTGTTAGAACCCTTTTACTTTCTCTAAGAGGAGGTATTTACATATTCATTTTTGTTATATATTTATAATTGTGGTCTAGCCTGTGTTATTACCATATCATTTAAATTTCTGACATGCCTTGCGCAGGCTTACATAGGTTGTAATATCATCATCAATAACTTGACATCAGTTTGTAAATGAATCAAAGATTCTTTGGCACACCTTACGCAGGTGGAAACATGGCAGCCTTGCGCAGGCTTAGATAGGTACACAACATATTGGTTTCATCACAAATAACTTGACGTTAGTTTGTGACTGAATAACAGATTCTCTTAGGCACACCTTACGCAGGTGGAACCATAACAGACATAGGCTTAAGAATATCATTCAAATGAAGTTTATGGGTAATATTCCCTTAGTTGCGAGTTCCTCGCTCGACAAGAGGAAAGGATTTACTTTAATAGGCACTTTTAGAAAGTGTCATTCACGGTGACGCGCAGATTTGCCATAACTAAACTTTAACTCTACAGTTAGCGAATATAATTTGACAATATGAATGAAGCAAACCATGCGTCTTCGTCAATGAATCAATCTAAAGATTCCCATATCGTTAATGCCCTTTCAAGTCACAGGCTTCCGATTTTATTTAAAACGTTTACAAGTGTAGGTACTATTTATGTAGGTAGGTAGGTAGGCTTAAAGATTGACCCTCTTGTATGTAGTTACATATAGAATAATGAAGTTATTCAAATCCAAAATAATACAAGCACATATAGCAACTACATGCAAGAGTTCTTTTCTTTAACCTTTTAAACTGTTAGTAAGTACCTGTTATTTATTTAAAAAGATACCTATCTACCTACATTTTAACCATTTTTTTTTTTCAAAATCAAAAATCTAGTTGGAGAGATATAAGTTGGTAGATAAGGAGCGAAATACTTAAGGATTTCCATGACATTCTTGCGCAGAGCCATGCTAATCTCTCTCTTTGTCTAGTCAGATTTAAGTTTACGTACTGCCGAAGTACTCACTTTCCACAAAAATAAATGCAATGCTTGCGATGTAGGTTTGTTCGTTACCTTGTGTCCCTCAGAGCGGAAATAGAAGCCCCGCGAAGCGGGGCTTCGTCGACTCCCAAGCGGGTACACGTTATTTATCAGCAAGTTTATTACCAAAAAATTCCTTTTGCAATATTATATTTAACCCGGAACGGGATAAAACGACAAGTTGCTGATGGATACTTGGATAGATAAAACCTACACGTCTATAAGCTTCTATCTGAATACTTAGTTCTACGTAACACGTATTAACTATCCGATCCTTTCGTATTCGAAAACACAAATCACTTAAAAACTGAAGGGTATGCCTCCACACATCACCATTTAAGTGTTATAATTTCAACCGTTACTATAGACACACAAAGATTTAAGTAAACTAATAAGACTCAGAAGAGACTTAATGTAGGTATAAAATTAATTAAATTCTAATGGTGACAAGTGCACGCTTTACCAGCTCGATGTGTTTTCTAACATTATGTGTTTTAGTATTTTCATTAGCATAGCCACGATGCGCGCAGGCAGCCTTTGAAAACTTACACATTATTATTCCGGATCGTTTTTATTTGCTAGATAGTTTAAAGGACACAAAATTTAAATATTTATTTCGAACGGCAAAAGCCGTTAGAAACTGTTTTTCAATATAGTCAGCTAAACTGGGGTACAAATTCAAAAACTCACCAGCAGTTTAGCTTCACGACCTTCCAGATGGAAAAACAGCAAGCCAATGAGTTGGAAATTTGTTTTTGCGACAACCGCCAAAAAGCAAACTGCTGTGTGGTGGGAGTGTGGGAGAGAGAGGGACGTATATGCTAGAAAAGGACAATACGACCGACAACACAGTGTTGCCACTCTCAATATTATTATTAGGTTCCGAATAGCGGTACAGTTGTTTAATCATGATTTATATAACATCTTAGCATGGTTTATCTCTCATAATAATATAAAAGTATAGTATTAAGCATGTATTAAGTATATTTATAATTATCACATTGTATTCTTATACCTGACCTGACCAATTTTTCCAAATTCCGTTCCTTTATTCCTTTCCGCGTTTAATTTCCTACCCTTTTACTTGACGTTGGCTACGGGCAACACCGCCCTCAAGTCCATACAAAGAAAAAAAAAAAGGACTCGCATCCAGGCATAGATATAAGAATATATACAGACGCCTTCCAAGCGAGCTGTCAGTGGGACCACTTTTTGTTTAGTGTACGATTAACAAAGCGACCCACTTTGTTGTAGCGATGTCGATAAAGTCATATCGATCAACTATCGACATTTCTTGCAATTTTAATTTTACTTCAAAGGTTTAACTATACCTAAAATGAACAAAAACGCTTTTATTCTTTATTGTGGTTATCAGATCACAATTTTATAGTCACGCCCCAGGAGAGAACCAAGGGAAAGTTCAGATATTTAATTAAAATACATAAATACCTACTAAAATAGGTGGTCCGCAATAATTGAAATATTTAATTACATCATAATATATTCATTATCCATTAGCATTTCAATTATGCTTATGTTTAACGAAGATATTGAAGCTTCAATTAATCGCTATTTCGTTTCGCTGTGTAGCGTTTATCGATATATAACATGATTAAAATCAACTTTTCACATCCCTAAAAGAGCACACATATACGTTTTTACGCACACATGCACAACCTGGGTCGCCTAAAAAGGGGCCACTTGGATTTGAAGTCCATCTTGTCAACAGTATGGTTGTCCTTTTTTGACAAACAGCATTTTTAAAAGAGCAAGGAGAGAGAAATGATACTAGTTGCTGCGCCGTGAAAGAGAACAGACAGAGTAGGGGGCTTGCATCCAGGCCATAGACTTACAATATATAGAGACGGGGTCTCAGCGAGCTGTCACTGTTGCCACTTTTGTTTAGTGTACGATTAACAATTTAACACCACCTTGCTGTAGCCATGTCGATAAAGTCATATCGATAAACTATCGACATTTCTTACAATTTTAATTTTACTTCAAAGGTTTGACGATATCTAAAATGAACAAAAACGCTTTTATTCTTTATTGTGGTTATCAGATCACAATTTTATCGTCACGCCCCAGCAGGGAACCAAGGGAAAGTTCAGATATTTAATTAAAATACATAAACACCTACTAAGATATGTGTTCCGCAATAATTGAAATATTTTATTATATTCTAATATATTTATTATTCATTAGCATTTCAATTATGTATATGTTTAACAAAGATATTGAAGCTTCAATTAATTGCTATTTCGTTCCACTGTGTAGCATTTATCGATATATAACATGATTAAAATCGACTTTTCACATCCCTAAAAGAGCACACATACACGTTTTTACGCACACATACACAGCCTGGATGCATCAAAAAAGGCAACACTTGATTTGAAGTTCACCTTGTCAACAGTATGGTTGTCCTTTTTTGACAAATGGCATTTTAAAAGAGCGAGGAGAGAGAAATGATACTAGTTGCTGCGCCGTCAAAGAGAACAGAAAAGGTAGGGGCCTTGATCCAGGCCATAATTATTTTTAAAAAGTCAATGCTGTAGTGAAGTCCAAATCAGTAAAAACCGAAATTGTGAAAATAAAACAACGTAGTATTATTTTTGCTCATGTTTGTAATGTAATTAATTAATTACCTTAATGACAAAGAAAGTCTGGGAATACTCGATTAAGAACATTAATCAAAAGTGGTTTTATAAAATAATCTTGTATTTTTTATATATATTACCTGTGGCAAACTCCAAATATCTTTCATTCATTCATCGTCATATTTTTCTTGTATATTGGGTTGTTTTTGTGTCGCTAATCTCAATTAAACATAATTGGAGTAGCAATTATGTCCCAGTCTAACAGCAGTTACTGAATTCGCTGGAAACAACTGTACATAGCTATGTGAAAACGTAAACTTTAATCGGGCCGACCTTGCATAAATGAACATACGTATTTTGGTTGGCATGTGAAACAAAAAGTGAATTCTTGTGTTTATCGACAGCTCGGAATGGTTAACTGTTAGTGTTATAAGTTATAGACCTTGATGGATATCGCGAAGGACTAATTCGTCAGTATTATGTATACATTTGCGTGTGGTAAAGACCACCTGGAGATCAGGCTTGTGTCAGAAGTATGTTCACGACGACAGGGATGGTAGCAGCACCGCAGCAGGCGACGGGACAGGTGGCGCAGAATGGGAGCACGACGTTGCCTCGCTCGCATCATCAGAGAACAGGTAATTCTATTATCAGTGCTATTTCAATGGGTGCTTACTGCATTTCCTGGTTGCCAAAAGTAGGTCCTGAGAGGAAGTTGTTTTTGTTCATAGATTACTCGATTTTTTAATATATTTAAATACGAATAATATATTTAAATATCAAAACATTGCGCATTTGTAGAGGTACAGCCAAAGGGCCAAATATAATGTATTGCAACATACCTTTTGTTACAAGAGAAATAAGGTGTTGCGATATATTTGGCCACTTTGCCTCTTTCACTGTATTCAATGCTGCATGTACTATACAAACTATTTTCAAACTAATCACTACCTTTACTGCCTATAGTTCGTTTTTTTAGCATTAGAAATAAGGTAAACAATCTTGTTGTGTCTTTTAATTGGAAAACACATTTTAAAAATAAGTTGCGGCAAATATGTAACAATTATGAATCTAATACAATCATTTTTATTCTTCTGCTTTCATACGTAATAGTTTTTGATTTATCAAAAACGTTTTTCAATTAAAATACATGTCAAGATTGCTTACCTTCTTGCAAGTTCTTTCTAATGCTAAAAAAGAACGAACTATAGTGAAGTTGGTGTAGTAACATAATGTATAAGCCACAAAAATTTACCAACTTCAAATTTTGTAAGAAAATAAAACATTTTGCTGCAATCATTTTGATTTGAGCAAATATCTCAATGTGTTCACTAATTATCTCTAAAACAATTATAAGTCTACTGACTGATTCAAAAATATATAGATTGACCTTCCCTCAGTTGAACTGGTTTTTTAAAAAGTCAGAGTTGAATTGTGATTTATATCAGCTCAGCCAGAGGCAGACACTCTTGTGTATATGTATTATCTGCTGTATAAAAATTGTTTCATACAATAAACTGTTTGTTACTTACTTACACTTTCATATATTTATTTATTTACATAAATACACAGTTTATTAACTAAAATTGTTTTTTTATTATTATGCTAAATTTTGTTTTGTTTGTTGTGTATAAGTGTAAATGTTTATAATAATTTGATTATCCATATGATCAATGTGGCTAATTCCGTAATAGGGGCTATTAGCTACATTGACGTTAACTGTATAATTTTGTTTACCTTTAGCCTCCTGACGAAGTCCCTAGTTCCTTTTAAAAGGACAAAATCAAATCAAATCTTATGTATTAAAAAAAATTAAGGTTACTGCAAAAATGACTATGATATAATTTGATGGCACAGTCGCCTTAAAAAAGTTACTCATTAAGGGACCAGCTTGTGCTCCTGACTATACTGAAATAAATTTGCTATAAGTTTATTTATATTTGTATGTCTATTTCATAGGGAGGCCGCCGGCAGCACCCAAGTCTTATGACTATCTTCTAAAAGTGCTCCTGGTGGGGGACTCTGATGTGGGCAAGCAGGAAATACTACAAGACCTAGAGGATGGCTCTGCAGATTCTCCGTTTTGTAGTGGCAGTGGTAAGATATCTGCATTATCATAAATCATGAGTATCATGACAATGCCGCCCCGAATATCTTGCTGCGCTAGACCCGGGTCTAGATAAAAATAGGCAGCCAGTGGCGGATATGGCCCAATAGGCCCGGGCCTGCCGGGGCTGCCTATTTTTATCTATCCAACCATCCAGTCAACCTTGGCTCATTAAGAATTTTATTAAAACTTAAAGTATAAATTTAATAATCTAGCTAGTGGATGACGTATCGTAAGAATTTTATTTGAATTGCAAGTGAAGAATTGGATAATCTAATTGTTATATTTTTTTGTAAATTATTGTAAGTTTTAATTCAAGCTAAAAAAAGTTAAAACTAAATTAAATTAATATTTCCACCACACTGCATTCTAGAACACTGTAATGTTTCACATTCCTAATTTGATGGAGTTGCCATAACCCAAAGTAATCAATGTAATCATTAATTAGATCACAGTATGGTAACAGAAACAAACTATAGGTGACACATAACATTGTTTTGTGCCTTATAAGACTGTGACTAATCTGTCACAATCTCATAACCATTGTTTGTATTTCAAAGACGCAATTAAATTAGTTGGTGTAGGTACAGTCGAACTCAAAGATATATTTTCAATTTTGCATCTTACTATTGCTCATTTGTGATAAGGTGATAAAAGTAAACATATATTTTACGTCTTCTGTACATCTACCAGGATTTAAACTATAAGACATGGGTTTTAGTAAAGTCCAGTGTTTGTGAGTTAATCACGAAAATTTTTCCTGTATATTCCTAACTTAGTCTTAGTTTAACATGAGAGCTGCAATTTGCAGATTAAATTAAATTGATCAGTATTTTTTTTTTGAGAACAGTCCCCTCATTTTTTAGCATACAAAACAACAACGATCCTCCTTGATGGCAAGCGGGTGAAGCTACAGCTATGGGACACGTCGGGACAGGGCCGGTTCTGCACGATCATCCGGTCCTACTCCCGCGGCGCGCAGGGCATCCTGCTCGTGTACGACATCACCAACAAGTGGTCCTTCGACAGTATTGACCGGTGGCTGGAGGAAGTGGAGAGGGTGAGTGCTGAGTGAGCCCGGCTATGGGACATAATGGGACACGTCGGGACAGGGCCTTCGACAGTATTGACCGGTGGCTGGAGGAAGTGGAGAGGGTGAGTGCCGAGTGAGCCCGGCTATGGGACATAATGGGACACGTCGGGACAGGGCCTTCGACAGTATTGACCGGTGGCTGGAGGAAGTGGAGAGGGTGAGTGCCGAGTGAGCCCGGCTATGGGACATAATGGGACACGTCGGGACAGGGCCTTCGACAGTATTGACCGGTGGCGGGGGGAAGCGGACAGGTCTGGTGTCAACACTCACATGTTGAGTGAAGTCGAAAGGGTAGTAGCTCTCTCTCACATTGTCTCTCTTTTAGTAGCATTTATATCTGACGTTTCTTGAGCATATTAGATTAGAATGGATTGGTAATGTTAGTTAGTATTCAACTTAGACCTACCATTTACATTGTATATATTTTGATTTCCATTATAATTGCAACGATCATTTGAATGACGTTAAATTAGATATTGTCGTGGAGTAGCTATTAATAGCATTCGTGATAAAACGGGAACAACAAGTAAATTGGCATTCGCGGGGGAAATGCTGTCGCTCGCATTCCACAAATTTGATTACAAATGGAGTTTCAAACATTTGCGTGAAACTACGACGATTTTTTCATTTGTTGATAGTATAATTATATTTCTACCAATACTTAATACCTATGTACTAGCGTAATAATTAGACATCGAATTTTCGACGAGTGTTTTGCTACTTTATTTTTTGCTCTTATTTTTGTAATATAATTATTCCCCGGCTGAAACCGTGAGTATCTACCTCCCTACCTTTCCGATTTTTTATACATGCTTTTTTATTAGCTTTGCCGCAATCTGGTAAAAAGAGTATTATCCCTAACAATTATATTACATTGTGTACAATTTGTACCAACCCTATACTCACTGATTATCCATTCGTATTTCTTTAACTTTACTGGGTACATTTTATTATTGTCAGATGCAGTGCTTGTTATTATTAACGCTATTAACTATCACTATAAATACTATAATTAAGAGTGCAATCACCTAAGGTCTACAATAGATTAGTAATGACCAAACAGTGCACGCAGACATTAAAAGTAAGTAACCAATCTGTGTGTTCTAGCAACGTCGCATAACGCAAAGTAGTAGTGTAAGTAGTGTTCGTGTTGTCCTGCATAATAAGTTTTGTTTTCGTCGCGCTCGTGTCCTATCTAAAACTTTGTCATAATATCCTGTACTTCTGATTAAAAATACTTTCTTTAAAGTAGCGCCATATGTATCTATCGCAATTGAGCCAAACAAAATCTGTCGAACACAGTGTCGAGTTTAAGCAAGTACCAAAAATTTAAACTATAGGAATACCTAAACACTAAACTATTTATAACTATAGGAGATAAAGGTAAACAAAGAAGGAAAACAATATTTTTACTTCTTTGTTTACCTTTATCTCCTTTATCTTGATTGTTTTTGTTTTTAACTCTTGTTCTAATCAATCGCATTATCTCAAACACATCAATTATAACGCCATGTTTTAACTATAAAAAAATCGTTAAAAGCATTTTGTTATAATTTTGCTCATGTTTTTATGCTACGCCTATCAAGTTCTTTCAAAAAAATCGTTAAATCTAGATCAAAATGAATAATGCATTAATTTAAATTGAGGGATTTTATTTTATTAGCCTATTGGCTATTATAACAAGTGAAATTTCAACAAAAAATATTGTCAACAGCACGCACCCGGCGTGCCTAAAGTGCTAGTCGGCAACCGCCTGCATCTGGCGTTCAAGCGGCAAGTCCAAGAGCGTGACGCCGAGATGTACGCCGCCAAGAACCACATGGCGTTCTTCGAAGTGAGCCCGCTGTGCGACTTCAATATTCGAGAGAGCTTCTGCGAGCTGTCGCGGATGGCGCTGCACAGGAACGGTATGGAGCGGCTCTGGAGGAGCAATAAAGGTACGGGAAATTTTCTTCACTCTCTTGCTTCTATTATTATAAGTAGCATAACTGTTATTTTCATTAAAGGCTGTTGAACTTCTCAAATAAATAAATAATGAACTGGGAAGCTAATTCTTTGATCTGTTAATCGCAGAATTACAGGACTTTCGATTTTGTGCGAATGTCTTTTTCTATTTGTAATTTAAATATCTTTGTGACAAATGCGAATTCCATTTAACCGTCTGACTGTTATAATCAATAGTTCGATGAAAGATTATAGTGCAAGTCTAAGAAGAAAATCGTCCTCCCAAGTTTGACAGCTAAAGAAAATGGCGAAGTGCGGTAAAATATGTTTTGTCGTATCTGAATTTACAATCGAGAACGAATTTGTCACAAAATTTCCACATCTAATACATTGAATTGGTTCTAACGGACTAAGAGTCAGACAGTCTTAGCCGCCCTAGGCCCCAGGCCCTGTAGCCGCCCCTTTCTCAGCACCATATTGACTACATTTTGAGTACATTTATACACATCATATTGACTACATTTTGAGTTATTTCTTGTTATCATCAGCGAATTTTTTGTCACAATTTGCTGCCCCCGAAAAACTTGCCGTCGTAGGCCCGGGCCTACTTGGCCTTAGGGAAAATTCACCACTGGTTCTAACAAACTATACTTCTATATGAACATGTTTGCCCGCAGTACTAAGCCTCCAGGAGCTGTGCTGCCGCGCCATCGTGGCGCGCACGTCGGTGTACGGGCTGGAGCGGCTGCCGCTGCCCACGGCGCTCAAGTCCCACCTCAAGTCCTACGCCATCTCGGCCGCGCCCAGCCGCCTGCGCGCCCGCGCCTCCAAACACAACCACCAGCGGCTCAACTGCACCGGCAGGAACTCGTGCTCCATCGTCTGAGGGTCACTATTAGGTGTATCGGCAGCTCCGGTTTACCCCCGATCTCTTAGCGACCTGGCGGCCTAGCCAAGGTGACAATCGCTTGCGCTGGTATCGTCTTGGGTCGTCCCATTAGTTTTTCGTCAAGTTCTTAAATTAGTCCTATTCTGCTTTCGTCACTCATTCTATATTCGTCACAATCGTCGGTGGCTTTCAATGTAGAATGAATGACGAAAGCAGAATAGGACTAATTTAAGAACTTGACGAAAAACGAATGGGACGACCCAAGACGATACCCTTGCGCTTCGCTATCGAATCGCTTTGTGTATCACTGTCACTCCTCAATATTAGTGTTACAGTGACAGTTACGTTTTGTTCGCTACGGAGCGTTAGCGATTGGCATGTTTTCTAAGGGGCCTGACCCCCGTTTCACAGCTGGCAATTCCCTGTACATTGCTGGTTTAACAAGTAAATATGTATTGGAGTTACGTACTAACCCAGAAATGTACAGAAAATTGTGTCAATTGTATTTTTTGTCTATGCAGCAAAGCCAGATCATAAAGATAAGTCATTATAAAGTTCTAAAAGTAAAACTGTATTCAACTTGGCATACATAAACATTAAACAGCCACATTGACTATGCTTGGAATACCAAGCACTCTATAAACAACATCTAGTAAAACTGTTTTTTTTCTTATTGTTTTGTATTTACGAATGCAGTGCATTATTGCGTTATCTTGAATAGACATTTATCTTGTTTGTCTTAGTTCAACAATCTCCAAATAGCATAACCATCTTTGGACTGCATTAAATTAAGTACCTACAAGATTCTGTAATTATTGAATCCTTGCATTGTTGATGAAATAAAAAGATCGTAACTTAATGTTATTTTGTAATATGCATGCAAAATAACCTCCTTGTAGTCGGTCGAAAGTTGGTCTGTGGGTTGTTATTTTGTAACAAAGTTGTATTTAAAGCCATTTGTTATATTACATTTGACTGTTTTCTTCCAAGTGGCATTCATTAATGACATTCATTTATTGGTACCAAGAGGTCGGGGTTTTAGCTTTAGTTGAAGGAAATATAAAAAAAACACTATAATAATTATTGTTAATCTCAGTGTGAAGCCACGATTAGGACACATTTTTCCTGTAGCCCTCATAGGAACGATGGAAATGCTCGTCAAAAATATCAATATTTTTAAATAAAAATTTCCTAACTGCCAACAATTTAATATTAAATGTTTATTAATAACGTAAATGTACACATCACAGTAATTATCGCTCCGAATGTATTTGATAGTATTAACGCCCTTCATTAGAATAGTCGATGATCCTAACACAAAATACAGGCTGTACTGACAACGGATTTGTGACTAGTTTTAGAATAGATTAAGGTATTGTTACTTAAAAGGTCATTATGTGAATATAGGTAACGTTTATTATAGATATATGTGAATATATTGTACGGCAACTGTTCTGATACCTCCCGCGGCATGGACTCGCGTCTCTTAGACTTACGATAGTTCAGATGAAGCTATGTTGGATCCAGTGCCATCAATTGTCCATTTCAATTACATTTTCACAAATAACTAAGCTATGACAAAAATATACCGACTAACATTACCAATATCATAGTTGACAACGACAAGGAGAGTGTCTGTAATGTTTTCTACCCGATTAACGAAGAAGGGAGAGTAATGGCTTATTTGTTTCACTACGCTCGTGCATAGTCCGTTACACTGTTCTCACGTCATTGCGTAACATTTTCATAACCGTTCGGCAATAAGATTAATCAACGCTATGTATCCAGCTCAGGTTTTTGCTCATGCTTAGACACAGGTACGCATGCATATACTAGAGCATACTATAATGCATTCATACCTTTCATAAGTTTTACAACCGTACACAACACAGTGCCACAGTAAACAAAGTCTCATTTCGATATAACGGGGTTATTTCGACTTTAGAGGTTCCTGCCAGTTTAGACATGTATTAGTTTCAATAGCATCCCACTGAACTTCTGCAAGCCCATTATCGATTGAGTAATTAAATAACTAAATAATAATAAAGTTTAAAACATAAAAAAATACTAACTATTTTGGCTCAGCGATCCAAAGAGAATCTTGGCCTCCGAAACGAGAGCGTACGACCTGAGGGGCTGCCGCGAAAACCGAAATTCGTAAATTGCGGGGATCTTTATCTTTTACTCCAATGAAAGCGTAAAGAGTGACAGAGAAAAATGCCCGCAATTTGCGAACCTCGATGTTCGCGGTTATATGCCTGTGGTGTAACTACATATAAATATTGAAAACGATTCAATTGTTCTTTTGAAATAAAGTAGCTGCACAATTTCAATAAGTTTTCAAAAATGTCAGTGACACATAATATAAATCCTTAAAATTACTACACTGCTTGTTGAAATAATCCCGTTTCCCTACAGATATCGTAATTGCTAGCTTGCATTCATTTATTATACATATGTATGCTATATTTTCCTAAATGAAAAAAAGAACGTAAATTCCAACCACTAGAGTACAACGTCCTTATTTTTATAACCATATTGTGTATCGCCGTGGGCTATCCTTATAATTGAAGTCACTTATTGTCCACTATTAATAAGTAGATTAAGGTCACATATTATGTAAACACTTGTAAATACTTAACAATTTGAGGAATTCATCGTAGCTATACCAAAAGTTCAATCTAAATTCCAACAACATATGTCGGATATTTTCAGATAACTTGTTTACCATATTAGGGTCTTATTATTTAGGAGGTTAATCAATTTGTCGCATAATGAATTATATTGCTGTACATTATCTAGAAAGCTTGTTTCCAAAATGTTTCAATCCTGGTATTGGTAACAAAAATGCATGAAAGATGATTAACAGACCACTATAAAACAATTCCTGTATATTTGTGTCTATTATTTTATACTAAAGAAACTAAGGAAAATATTTAGTTTTTTAACATCGTGTAAAATACTTTGTGAAGCCTATATCTTTCTATTGGTATTTTGGGATCTTCATATTTTGGAAATAAGCTAAAATATGGTTGTGTATGTTTTAGTATGTGACAGTGAATAGTTTTTGCATTTAAATGTTTAATAATCGAGCACAGCACATAGTCACGACCACGAACCTACTAATCAGTTGGAAGTGTGTCAATCAATACATTTGGTTCTCCGTCCCTATAAAACCGAACCATTCTTTAATTACTGAGTGTAACATTTGACCTAAATTCACCTTGTGGTATTGACACTTACCCGACAAAGAATTTACGACGATAAAAAGTAATAATTAAATTCGACATTTTTAAATTATCATGCAAAATATCGGGAAACTATCGGGTCGATACCTTAGTTGGTTGGCCTAAAGTGTCATTCTATGGAACTTGCTAACTATGTAAACAAAAGTCACTAGTAAATTCATCATTCAGATTTCAATATGGCGGCGGTTTGTTTACATAGTTAGCAAGTTCTATAGAATGACACTTTAACTTAGCACAGGAGCGCCGCGGCAGTATCTCGCCAGCGAGATGTCTGTGTCTTTTTCTAATTGTATGTATTAACTAGAGGACGGGTAATCTTTCTCGCGAACGACAGGCTATCGCGATAGTCCTGTGCTAAACCGGCTGGTCGCTTATCTCGCATCGCATCACGCATCCATCTTTCTCTCAGATTGTGTCATTTGAACAGACGTGGTTGGTCAGTTTGTGGCTCGCTCTGCTCTGAAGCTCTGCTTACAAGCCCCAATAATACATTTCTAAATTATTGTAACTACTTCATACTTGTTGCATGACAATCTCGCTACTGAAAGTTGACCCAAGTGCAGTCAGCAAACGAATACAGTTTGAACCCCTTAGGAAATAGGGGTTTAATACGTAAAATAATTATTCAGCAAAAAGTAACCCTCCAATAGAAAATTTATGTTGAAAATAATGAAAACGAAGAATAAAATGTGATTATGTACTTGTAAATTAGACCTACTTTGGCCAACTTTCGGTATATTTTCAAGTTGTAACACGTCCAAACGACGAATTTGTAAATTATTTTACTAAATTATAAATGTTGACGAAAATAACTAACTTTTGTAAATATTGTTTCGACATTATATTATGAGTTATTTTCATTTTTCACTTGTGATTGATTTAGTTGATAAACTTAATCCAAATACATACACTAATGCCAGCTAAAAGTTTGGGTTAGATTGATGCAGTCATTATCACTACTATTGTAAGTTGTGAAATAAATTTAATTTATAATAATTACTTTGTGTACTCATTTATGCCTCCCTGACGTAAAAAAGGGGCAGAGGGGGATTTAATGTCATCATTTACTCTAGCTTAATTAAGTTGGTGTTTTCAGTTCTCTGTTTGTGCGTGCACTCGTATGTATACCCGGGAAAACAATTTTCCACTGACTAAAAGCACCTAATGTAAATTTCATACTGGAGTCTATACCTACATAAATATATAGGTTTTTGAAGAGGAGCTACTTCTCGCGATCCTGGAGATTACATGTTCAAAACGCCGCGACAAATAACTGAACAAGTGTATACAGGGCGTCCCAAGACTATGGGACATCAAGAGAAGGTACCTTAAATATCGTAGATAGGATATTTTGCTGAAAGAAGACATTATTTTAATTTAAATAACAATTTAAACTGCATTCATAGATTTTTAAATAATTACATGGTTGAACCGGGAATCGAACCGCTACACATGAATCCTGTAGTTTTATCATACCGATCGAAAGGATTCATCATAAGGATTATTTATTGCTAAATAACGTAGTGTTAGAAATAAAAGGAAGACCATGAATTTTAACATACAAGACCTATGTGACCTGCGTGAAATTACGCACGGACCGACAAAAAATAATCAATAGAAAACAACATGCGCCCTGGCGCGTACCAGACGTAACTTGACAGTAGGAGTAGCTAAACAATGTTATTTCGTAGTGGAAATGCGTTAGAAATATAAAAACCACAAATGTTTGATAGAACCAAGCAATGTAAACTGTCGCACAAAATGATGATTCGCTTAAACAATTTTTTGTATGTTTTTAATTTGCGTCAAGGCACCATTCTTATCGCCGTCCACCAAATCGTGAGTACATAACAAACCTTTACCTATCATAATAATTACACTATTTATCAGATTAATATAGGTAGGCTGAGGTATAGGTGCCTATGAAATAAAAGAGCATCAAGAAATACTCCACAAGTCACATTGCTATTTATTTTTTTCAGGCGCTTTCATCATTCGTTTTAATTATTTTATTAGTTGGTATTTCTCATGTCGGCGAGATGTTGTCAATGCTTCACAACGACATGGAGGACGACGCTGAGAGACGAGGGTTCTTTGAGGTCACGTACGACCAGCAGCTCACGTTCCACGAGGGTGAGGTCCTGAGCACCAACAACCAGCGGAGGTTCGCTAAAGCGCAACATCTGGCTTCAGGTACATGAATGAATAAACAAGTGTCTGATACCTAGTTATCAGTGATGAGACGCTTGTAGTTCAAGAGTTTGCCAACCCTATAAAAACTTTAATTATCCATACCGCACTTCTATCTTGAGGAACCAACGTGGGTATTACATTAGTCATTACATACCGTGTTGCTCTAGAAAATCCACGGCACTCGGCAGGGCGTAAGTAAGTACGAGACTGCATTACCGCCAACCTTGTGGGCCGGAATATTGCCTAGGCCCACAAGGGCCCTAAGGGGCCAGGCAACCTTGCAATAATACGGCTTTGAGATGGAAAAGGGGACCTTCTAAATTCTAAGAGCCTAAGGGCTAGATCTCTAAATTTGGGCCACCATTAAGTTACCATCATGGTTTTAGCAGAGTGGGTAGTAATTTACTACCCACTCTGCTAAAACCATGATGGTAACTCTCTGAGCCAAATATATAATCTGACCCAGGTTCTCCTGCAAATTGGATCCCCTCATATTTGATTTAATTGTAATTATTAACTTACATGCTATTTGGCATGAAATGCAAAGCTGTCGTAATAATAACGGAACTATATAATTACTTTTGAGATTGCATTCAAAATGAATAAATACACAAAAAAAACAACGTTAGAAAAAAATACATATGTCATGATATTAATAAAATACAAAACATACCCGACCGAGTGAAGTCTTGAACGCGGACCGCTGATTTGAGCGCAGTAATCAGCAGCCGCCCGCAAGCCCGCACTCGACCAGGATATGCGTACGAGTTGGGTCGAAATTAGCCTTCACATACGTAAATATTTACTACTTTATCATTATCAATTTATCACCCACTGATAATAAATATCGCAATGATATTATAAGTACTAAAATGACGTAATAAACTAGTTAGGTTCTTAATTATAGCGTAGGCTAACATTTTAAATAACAATTTTGTTACAGTCGCCATCAGAGGCATCAGATATATCGGAGCGGCTAAGGTGCTCACAAATATCTGAACACGCCTCTATTGTCAGATATTGTGAACACCTTGGCCGCTCGGATATCTTTACAATTTAGGTACCTATTACATAGTATATTCGTAGTTCACTGTATTTCTTTTCCACACTATCATATTTATGTAAAATGCAATTCTGACTGAATAACGCATCTAATTAATTTTGAGGCTGCATTAAAAATTTACAAATATGTATATAACCTAAAGGTTGTCTGGAAGAGATCGCTTTTTAGCGATAAGACCGCCTGTTGTTTAACCTCTTCTTCCTGTATTATTTGTATTGTTTTCTGTAATGAGGTGTGCAATAAAGAGTATTTGTATTGTATTGTATTGTATTGTATAAAAAAACGAACGGTGAAAAAAACCTGCCAAGTGCGAGTCGGACTCGCGCACGAAGGGGACCGTACATACCATTACCAGAGATATATATAACTCCGTATAAGATAAATAAAGTCAAAGAAAAAACGTGCCTCGGACGGCCAAGAAAAAGTCATTCTCGAATAGATGGCGCCATTACCTTTGGCCTATTCTCGGCTAGATGGCGGTAACGACACCGTTTGGTATTTAACAATTTTAACACATATCAGTGAAAGAACATGGGTCAGTATGGAACAATAAAAATTAAGAATCATTTATCCGTAAACATATTTTGATTATTTTATATATTTTCAATTTTATTTTAAGTTTTAATCGTGTGTCGATAGATGGCAGTAAATGTACCGTGACTACAAAATTGACAATGACAGGACCCCTCTATACTATCTATTTTTTTTGCCATTACGCAAAAAACGGCAAAAAAAAACACGTTTGTTGTTTGTTGTTGTTGTTGTTGTTTGTTGTTGTTTGTATGGGAGCCCCGCTTAAATATTTATTTTATTTTGTTTTTAGTATTTGTTTTTGTTATAGCGGCAACCATTGACGTACATATAATATCTATGTCAATGGCGGCAACAGAAATACATCATTTGTGAAAATTTTAACTGTGACAGACAGACGGACAGCGGAGTCTTAGTAATAGCTGGTAATAGGGTCCCGTTTTTAACCTTTGGGTACGGAATTCTAAAAACAAAACAAAAATGTAAATAAAAAATGCAAAACATATCCAGCCCAACGGGACTCGAACCCAGATCACTAGCGCTAACTAGTAACCTGCGCCCAATACCGCTCGACCAGGACAATGTGTATTGGAGACGTTGAAATTAACCTATACATACATACATACCTACTTAGTTACTAATCTAATAGCCTAAAGACTCACTCTCTAACAAAACGCGTCTGTTACGACGATCAGCACCAACAGCACAGATATGGCCGCTAGGTGGCGACAGCGCCACACGCGGCTTATAGCAAACCCCAAAATTGGGGCCGGTTGTACTTTTAGCTACCTGTAGCAAAGCGACCAAATCGCGGAGTGAGACACGCCTGCTAATGGTTAGGTCAAAATTAGCCTACTATTACAATAATTGAAATTTCATATTATTTACTTTGTGTGTATTTCATTTTGCTCATAATTTATAATGGACAAAATTCCATTCTGGTTTAATAAATTTACGGCGATTACCAATTTGGTTAAAAATGTTTTTAGCACAATTACATTTTTAAAAGATTCACTTTGGACACTATTACTTTTGATCCAACTTTTGAATGGGCATTAAAAGTGGACGATTTTCCATTTGTGCCTAATGAATGACAGAGTAAATCTCTTATCGTCCGCTGTGCGTATTTGCGTATACCTATTATAAATATTGCAAAGATATACCTAAGTACTAGGTGATGCAACTAGTCAGGTTCTTTAATTATAGCGTAGGCTAACATTTCAAAAAAACATTTTTGATACAGTTGCCATCGGATATATCGGAGCGGCTAAGGTGCTCACCAATATCTGAACACGCCTCTTAAGCAGGCCACTGACGAGCCTTCCAAATGGATGCCGTTACAATGGATTCATATATCCAAATGGACGGCATCCTAATATTAGATATTGTACGTTTCTGACATTCACGGACCGATTTTGGATTGCAGCCACGCTATTTGGAGTTTGGACTGTTGGAAGGCTCGTCAGTGGCCACCTTTATTGTTAGGGCGTCAGAGTGCTTGTTCAGATATTGTGAACACCTTGGCCGCTCCGATATGTTTGATGGCGACTGTACAATTAAGTATAGTATAGTATAGTTCACTGTATTTCTTTTCCACAGTATCATTTTATATAAAATGCAATTCTGACTGGATAACGCATCTAATTAATTTTGTGACTGCATAAAAAAATTACAAATACATAGAAAACATAACGTAGAAAAAAAAACAAAACAAATATGTAAATAAAAAACGCAAAACATAGCCAGCCCAACGGGTCTCGAACGCAGATCACTAGCGCTAACTAGCATCTGCGCACAAGGTACCGCTCGACCAGGTCTATGTGTATCAGAGTTGTCGAAATTAACCTATGTTACATACATACTTAATTACTATTGCTTATCGCTCATGCTCTGTTTTCGTTAACGTTATACGGCGCGCTCTAAATAACGTCAAATAACGTATAACGTTAACGAAAACAGAGCATGAGCGATAAGCAATAGTAATTAAGTATGTATGTAACATAGGTTAATTTCGACAACTCTGATACACATAGACCTGGTCGAGCGGTACCTTGTGCGCAGATGCTAGTTAGCGCTAGTGATCTGCGTTCGAGACCCGTTGGGCTGGCTATGTTTTGCGTTTTTTATTTACATATTTGTTTTGTTTTTTTTTCTACGTTATGTTTTCTATGTATTTGTAATTTTTTTATGCAGTCACAAAATTAATTAGATGCGTTATCCAGTCAGAATTGCATTTTATATAAAATGATACTGTGGAAAAGAAATACAGTGAACTATACTATACTATACTTAATTGTACAGTCGCCATCAAACATATCGGAGCGGCCAAGGTGTTCACAATATCTGAACAAGCACTCTGACGCCCTAACAATAAAGGTGGCCACTGACGAGCCTTCCAACAGTCCAAACTCCAAATAGCGTGGCTGCAATCCAAAATCGGTCCGTGAATGTCAGAAACGTACAATATCTAATATTAGGATGCCGTCCATTTGGATATATGAATCCATTGTAACGGCATCCATTTGGAAGGCTCGTCAGTGGCCTGCTTAAGAGGCGTGTTCAGATATTGGTGAGCACCTTAGCCGCTCCGATATATCCGATGGCAACTGTATCAAAAATGTTTTTTTGAAATGTTAGCCTACGCTATAATTAAAGAACCTGACTAGTTGCATCACCTAGTACTTAGGTATATCTTTGCAATATTTATAATAGGTATACGCAAATACGCACAGCGGACGATAAGAGATTTACTCTGTCATTCATTAGGCACAAATGGAAAATCGTCCACTTTTAATGCCCATTCAAAAGTTGGATCAAAAGTAATAGTGTCCAAAGTGAATCTTTTAAAAATGTAATTGTGCTAAAAACATTTTTAACCAAATTGGTAATCGCCGTAAATTTATTAAACCAGAATGGAATTTTGTCCATTATAAATTATGAGCAAAATGAAATACACACAAAGTAAATAATATGAAATTTCAATTATTGTAATAGTAGGCTAATTTTGACCTAACCATTAGCAGGCGTGTCTCACTCCGCGATTTGGTCGCTTTGCTACAGGTAGCTAAAAGTACAACCGGCCCCAATTTTGGGGTTTGCTATAAGCCGCGTGTGGCGCTGTCGCCACCTAGCGGCCATATCTGTGCTGTTGGTGCTGATCGTCGTAACAGACGCGTTTTGTTAGAGAGTGAGTCTTTAGGCTATTAGATTAGTAACTAAGTAGGTATGTATGTATGTATAGGTTAATTTCAACGTCTCCAATACACATTGTCCTGGTCGAGCGGTATTGGGCGCAGGTTACTAGTTAGCGCTAGTGATCTGGGTTCGAGTCCCGTTGGGCTGGATATGTTTTGCATTTTTTATTTACATTTTTGTTTTGTTTTTAGAATTCCGTACCCAAAGGTTAAAAACGGGACCCTATTACCAGCTATTACTAAGACTCCGCTGTCCGTCTGTCTGTCACAGTTAAAATTTTCACAAATGATGTATTTCTGTTGCCGCCATTGACATAGATATTATATGTACGTCAATGGTTGCCGCTATAACAAAAACAAATACTAAAAACAAAATAAAATAAATATTTAAGCGGGGCTCCCATACAAACAACAACAAACAACAACAACAACAACAAACAACAAACGTGTTTTTTTTTGCCGTTTTTTGCGTAATGGCAAAAAAAATAGATAGTATAGAGGGGTCCTGTCATTGTCAATTTTGTAGTCACGGTACATTTACTGCCATCTATCGACACACGATTAAAACTTAAAATAAAATTGAAAATATATAAAATAATCAAAATATGTTTACGGATAAATGATTCTTAATTTTTATTGTTCCATACTGACCCATGTTCTTTCACTGATATGTGTTAAAATTGTTAAATACCAAACGGTGTCGTTACCGCCATCTAGCCGAGAATAGGCCAAAGGTAATGGCGCCATCTATTCGAGAATGACTTTTTCTTGGCCGTCCGAGGCACGTTTTTTCTTTGACTTTATTTATCTTATACGGAGTTATATATATCTCTGGTAATGGTATGTACGGTCCCCTTCGTGCGCGAGTCCGACTCGCACTTGGCAGGTTTTTTTCTATGTTACATACATACTTAATTACTATTGCTTATCGCTCATGCTCTGTTTTCGTTAACGTTATACGTTATTTGACGTTATTTAGAGCGCGGCGCGCTCATTCTTCCTTCCGTGGTTATTTCAAAGACATAACTTAAGATTCAATATAATTTTCAGTTTTACATTTCCGTGTTCCAGTGACAGTAATATTCCTATACACGAGCACGATCCTCACGTCCATCTACCTGATGTGCTGCATCTCGCTGCTGCACGGCGCCGTGAAGTACCGGCGAGAGTACGTGCTGCCGTGGATCCTGGCGGCTTGCGTTGGTGTGGTGTTGCTGCTGGCTGCTATTATTGTGGGCGACGGGTACCCGTGCGTTGTCAACTTATTTGGCGGACATAATCTCTACCGTAAGTAGTTGGATTTATATCTTAGTACGCTTAGTACTATCCTATAGAGTAGTAGTAGTATCCTAGTAAGTATAGGAATTTAAAGCACTCAAGTAGTAGGTAGAGGTACTATAAGTACCTACTACGGTAATTACTAACTTTTGGCGGGTCCAAATAACCTTACTCGTACAACATAGCGCCCCCCATTGACGCATCACCATCATTGTTTCAGATGGTTGGATTTTAGCTTTGTGCACCTATAGATGTCGGCGGCCGATCGTAAGATCAGGCAGATCGTAATGTTCCTGTGTAATGTTTTGACGATAGTCACATTGAACCAATATATAGGTAGGATAGGTTCGTTAGGTTGCTTCAGATGCCCGAAGGGCAAACTGCCCAGAAATAGGAGCCCCGCGTAGCGGGGCTCCGGCGGCTCAGGGAACGAATCAAAGATTTTCACGTTTCACGATATGCCTAGGAATTTCACGATATGCCTGATCTTACGATCGGCCGCCGACATTGATATTGTTATTGTTAAACCGACAAACGCTCACTAGATGGCGCTTTACGCTTACTAGTTAGAAGGAACTAGGAACTTTACCAAGTCTAATAAGTCGCCTTGATTATGCTTTTTATGTACTTTTGTGCCTGTGCTAGTGAAGTCTAAGGGCCAGTTGCACCAACCACATTTGACAGACTGATCAACGTCAGCAGGCGCGCCCCGACACTTTACTATGAAACTTTCCATACATAAAAATTTTGCGAACTCTTTAACGATGCGAACAATTTGGTATTTTTTTTTATTTACTGACTCAACACTTATTATTCGTTCCAGATTTCGGCTGCGCCCTCTTCGTCCTGACCTTCATCTACGCGATCTGCGCGGTGTCGAGCTTCGCCCTGGAGACGGGTGGGCGCTGCCGCGCCGCGCGCGCCGCCAGCGACGAGCGCGGCGAGCGCCTGCTGCTGCTGGACCACGCGGCGCACTCCAGCCTGCTGTCCGCCGCGCAGCTCAACAAGCTCACCAACACGAGAACGCACTTCGTTTAAGGCGGCGATCCGTATCAGAGGGCCTACGTTCGACGTGTTGCCTCTCTGTCGCATTTGTAAATTCGTACGTAAGTGTGACAGGGTAGGGAGCGCCACTAGTGACGAGCGCGGCGAGCGCCTGCTGCTGCTTGACCACGCGGCGCACTCCAGCCTGCTGTCCGCCGCGCAGCTCAACAAGCTCACCAACACGAGGATGCACTTCGTTTAAGGGCTGATTTAGACGGCTCGCGAACTCTCATGCGATTTTAGTTACATTGCGGACTGTGGACTACGTCCAATCCAACTGACCAATCAAAACCCGCAATGGTATGAAATTCGCTTGCGAGTGCTCGCATCGTCTAAATCGGGCTTAAGGCTACGGATCGCCCGTATCAGAGAGCCTACCGCGAAACGTTCGAGGTTGTTCCTCTCTGTCGCATTTGTAAATTCGTACGTGTGACATAAGTAGGCAACATGTCGAACGTGGTTCGCGGTAGGCCCTCGTGCAGTAACCGCGTTAATTGCGCTGTCAAATTGTCCTAAAGTTCAGAGAGAATTTGGTAGAGGATGAATCGGATACGGATACGGATCAGTATCTACCAAGAGAATCTCGTACCATAACTCATCATTACAAAAAGTTAATTCTATTAATTTAAAATTGAAAGAAACATGCGCGACTCTGTCCCATTTAGAAAAGATTATAATTCTGTTAATATTTAAAAAAAGGGGATGAACTCCGGTGAAGTTTGGACCTTCCATGCTTATTATCCAGATAAAGAAAGAAACTTAGTCCTAACTCTTAGCAATATTACGCTATATTAAAGATTATTACGCTAGTACGCTAACGGCTGATGCAACCCAGTATTATGAAGTAAGACACGCCTAATCTCATCTGGCTCTAAATCCAGTCCAATATTGTCATAAACATATGTAGGTACCTGTATACAACTATATAAGGAAAATGATGCATCAGCTTTTTTTGTAGTTTTCTAGTTAATTTTGCTTACAGAAAAAAAAAAATTGACTGGTGAAAGGTGTGCAAGGCTTCTTATAAAAGAAAAAACAATACTAAAATATTACATATACTATACACCAGCTTTATGGTCTGAAATTGCTTGGGATAAACGATCTTTGACCTAACCATATTGGGCAAGATGAATAAATATTCACTAATACTTTTTGAAAGTTATGTTTATCCCGAATAATGTCAACTATAGGTACCTTTGTTTACGTCCAATTACTAGTGCGTTAAGTAGACATGCTTAGAGTCAATGATACTTAGTACTATCATTATTTATTGTGATATTTTAATTATAGAGAGCAATTATAAATGATAAGTTATATTTAATTGCAATGGTACAAAAAACAAATTAAAAGCAAGTCAAATGTTTAAGGTGAAAAATATATTATAATTTTATTATAAGATTAAAGGTGTTCTTTAGCAAATACAATGATATTAAAAACGCTTAAAATACATATTATAAAAAAAATGATTGTTTAGCAGTCATAAATTATGCTTCAAAAATTATGCTATATGAAAGTAAAGAAAAATCTTTTATAATCAAGTGTTTTATTTTAATTAATTATAAACTTTATATAGATGGCAACATCATGACTAATAGTTATTAAGTACTATGAGTATATCTCAATTACTTTATCTATAATTGTACTATTATAAAATTCAATTATTTGTGCTTATAATATTATAAACATTGTTTCATACATTTGAGAAGCTAGATTTATACAAGGGCAACATTGTTCTGTCCAATTTATTATGAAATCTCCAGTAGGAAGACAAATGGGATTAAATTGGAACTATTCCATCCATGGCAATAGTAGCGGGAAAAAAATGGAATTACAAAGGCCTAAATACAAAGACTAACTTAGTCCTCAATTGCATCTGGAAGACATATTATTTGTACCGACACAGCTTCCACATTCAGGTACCTGCTACCCCCAGCGGCCGTTCTCCAAGGGCCTCTGAATGCCCTTGAATCCTCTTGCAAGAATAAATTTTTCTGACGACTCCGACCTGCTGGCATTTGGCTTTAAAATTTTGATACTCCTGTAAAACCTCTCCAAATCCATTTCTAAGATTGGCACTTCTTTTCCATCCCATACTTTAATTAGCAAGTTGCCATCAATCTTGGTGACTAGAGCTGCAAACCTTATAGCCATGTAGCAGAGCCCTATGATGCGGTCCTTGTCCAGCTCACGCACGCCAGTGGCGCTCGGGGCCATGTCTGACAGCACCAGGTCCACTTTCTTATCCCCCAGAGCCTTTATCACCTTATCATGTGCCTCAATTGTAGAAAAATCCATGTTATTCAATATTGTAGCTCCCTAAAACAAAGATTACAAGATCAGTTGGTATTTTAATGGTGAGTCATTATAAATCAATTAAGTATGTAATTAGTAACATACCGCGATAGGAAATAATTGTAATTTGTCAATGGCCAACACTGTCCCTTTAGGTTTTTTGGGGTCTGCTCCATCAGCATTTGTTTTTTGCACTGCTACTTGGGTCCAAGAGCCTGGTGAAGCTCCTAGGTCAATAACCGTAAGGCCTGGTGTTAGTATGTTCGTCTTTTCGTTCATTTCCAGAAGTTTGAATGCACTGCGACATCTGCAATATACACAAATATAACAGTGATATAATTACATTAAAACACACTACACATATTAAACCATGTATTGGAATAAAACTTATACCTATAGTTATATATCTTTGCCTTTTCAACATAAGGGTCCACTCTTTGACGACTTAGCCACTGTTGAGAGCTCTTGAATCGCTTTAGACAATTTACTAAAAAACACATTCTAGTGTAGCTTAGAGAAGTCTGCGCAATTGAGCGCGATGTCCACATTGTATAATAATAGACGTTGTTTTTCTTAACTTTATATTTAAATTGGAAGAATAACAAAAATAAACTCCAATATTTAACCCATTCCACTGTCAATACAATACAATATATTGAACGCATACGCAAACGTCAAATGCTAGCTGTCAAAATTATTATTCAAGACAGTTTTTAAAACGCTGACGGAAAACAATAATTGATACAATAGCCGGCTTATGTCTGAATAATAAACCGGTATAGCTATTCCTATCAGATATGTACATCACTACTATCCGGTTCTACCAACATGCAGGAACAAACTGTCAATGTCATTGTCAAAGTGATGAAAGTCAAAAGCGCGCGATACAATGATACAATACTCCCTGCTCCTGCTTTTATGTTTGTTTCTCTGTTATTAATTTGTTTATAATTATAAACTACGTATTGCCGTTTTAGAAATACTGTAAGATGTTTGTGTGCTTCAGTATGAATACTATGTATAGCCGAGCCAAGTATGAAACTGCTCAGGAACGTGTATAACCTAAAGCGGCGACTTGGTTTAAGCCTGTATACAAACAATCAATGCTTATTACTCTGCACATCCACAATAGCACAAGAAAAAATGAAATTCCTTAACGTAGCTGAAAAAAATGACGCAGCCAAGAATATTGCTCAGCACTTATCTCGAGGAACCTCGAGGAGGGTATGTATAATATCATATATGTTCTTTAGCTTAATAAACACCATGCAATTTTTTATTACATAAGCTTTATAAAAATGCATTTTTTACTATTTTAGCGAGAGGGCTTATCACAATATAACAAAATCTACGAATTTGAAGCTGAAGTGAATCACCAGAAAGCTGACATGGTGATGACTTCTGTATCAGGCCATCTTTTAGGATTGGAATTTGTGGGGTCCTACAAGCACTGGCAATCTTGTAACCCGTTGGTTTTGTTTGATGCGCCTGTCTTCAAATACTGTCCTGAAAACTATGAGAAAATTAAGGTACTGTAGCCCAATAAACATATTTGTTAAATTATTGTAATCACCTATGAATACTTACTTTTTAAGAATAAAATTGTCTATTATCAAACTGCACAACAGGACTTAATCGCGTATTTAAGTTTTAAGATTTACCTCCGATGTACTGACGAACAACGACGTCTGATAAACAAGACCAAGTGCGGGTAGTTCAAAAAACTCGTGCGCCTAGAAGATGTTGATGTCAACTTGAGCCAGTCTTCTCCGAGACCACGGGGACAATGCCTATCTTAAATACGCGATTAAGTCCCGTTGTGCAGTTTGATAATGTTTAATAATCGTGAAAGTTTAAATCAGTGTTTTAATAAAATTGTCTGTTATTTACCACTACTCCGATAAAAGGATATGTTAAGACATATACTAGAACATAGTTTAGCAAACTCTAAAAATAGTTTTCATTATGTGTGATCATCAGTCTCATGTTAAAATCATACTTTCAATTTATTTTATATTAATTATTCCTATTTGCAAAAAATACTGACATCAAGAAGCTGAAGATCTGAACATGAAGGAACAAAGACACTAAATACTGAATAAAGAGAGGTAGACTTGTATTAGTAATTAAATCTAATTCACACATTTTCAGAAAACTTTAGAAAGAGAAGTTCGCAGCTGCCAAGGACTAATAATATGGACAGATTGTGATAGAGAAGGAGAAAACATAGGGTTTGAAATAATACAAGTGTGCACTGCCATCAAGAATAATCTCCAGATCTACCGAGCCAAGTTCTCGGAGATCACTGCCGTGTCTGTGAGAAGGGCACTGAATAATTTGGAGAGACCAAATAAGAACATCAGCGATGCTGTGGACGTAAGACAAGAGTTGGATTTAAGAATTGGTTTGTATGTTTTATAAAAAATAGTTTTAATTTTGCCTTTTGTTTAGGTCTAATAATCTAATAAATAAAACAAACCTAAAGAAGAAGCTAGAATAATTATTTTGATTGTTTCATTATTAGGATGAAATAAATGTTGAAAGTTATTTTTAGAGTTTCACTAAAAATATAGTAGTACAGTGAATAAAGCAACAATTCAATTTAGTAAGATTGTGCATTAGGTAGGCCATCTGTTCAGTCCTGTGCTCTTGGACAGAGGCTGGCAAGACCCTTAGTTGGCATTCTTAGTTGACAATGAACCAAGATTTTCTGGGCTAAGTATACCTAAAAATCAGAATACTGATGAAAACCCTAAAACTCAATAAAGATTTTTAAAAAATCTTTGGGTTAGTGTTTTATTATAAATTTGCAGGTGCTGCATTCACTAGATTCCAAACCCTGCGGCTGCAGAAAGTGTTCCCAAGTAAATTAGCAGACAGTCTAGTAAGCTACGGCTCCTGCCAGTTTCCCACTCTCGGCTTTGTGGTGGAGCGGTACCGGGCTGTGGAGAGCTTTGTACCTGAACCATTCTGGAAGATAAAAGGTTGCAACTCATTTCTACTAGTTTACGCCACATTTGCTAAAATCTTGCAGTTCCCAATAGTGTTGGACCGATGTTTCGGTTTCATTCTGTCTTGGCCAAAATCGGAGCAACACCAAACAAAAAATCCGGTTTCGATTGGGTACTATTTTCCAATGTTCAATAGTGCTTAACTTTGGTACCTATAACATTATAACCTCATTCAGTGACTACAACTTTAATGTTAAGCCTCGCCTCCATATCGCGCGGCAAACCATCGAACATTGTCGAACTCGAGCAATCGAGTTGGCTCGCGCGGCAGCCCGGTATCCATTGAGCGCGGCTGCCGCGCGAGCCAATGTTCGATGGTTTGCCGCGCGATATGGAGACGGGGCTTTACGTTAGCAATAAGGTTTTCGCAATAAATTGTTGTATTGTAGTTAATTTTATGATTTTCAGTAAACCACACAATGAACGATCTGAGCGTGGATTTCAACTGGGAGCGGATAAGGCTGTTTGACCAGGAGGCTTGTCAGGTGCTCCACGACATTTGTCAGGAGAGCCCCGCGGCTAAGGTCTCGGAGGTGAAAACCAAGCCCAAGTCAAAATGGCGACCGCTGCCTTTGGACACTGTGGTAAGTTACCATTAAAACTATGTCGGACGCTCGACTCGCAATCACCCGACCCTTCGTATTGTGCTAAATGAAAAGAGATGGATGCTGTTTAAACAAATATAAGGTACGGTTTAACTCACGTGCCTATTTTTAATCACTCGCGCGACATATGATTCATGACAAATTCTATTGGCCTCGAAAGAGACATTGTAGGTATAGAGCATGCAATGTAAGATAATGACTATAGTTCGTTTTTTTAGCATTAGAAAGAACTTGCAAGAAGGTAAGCGATCTTGACATGTCTATTAATTGAGAAACGCTTTTTAAAAATTAAAACCTATCACTTATGAAAGCAGAAAAATATAAATGATCGTATTAGATTCATAATTGTGACATATTTGCCGAAACTTATTTTTAAAATGTGGATTTCAATTAAAAGACAGATTAAGATTGTTTACCTTATTTCTAATGCTAAAAAAAACGAACTATAAAGCAAAGTCGAAAGGACTGAAAACTACCTTGAGATAAAGCACCTATGTATAAAATGATATAACTTAAATATCAAAAATTTTATATAGGTAAGCAAAACCACAATCTCAAACACTTCCTACGTTCGTATTTAAATTATTTCAACCCCATTACAATACTAGGAACTGGAAAAATCTGCTTCAAGAAAACTAAGAATCAACGCCAAAGAAACCATGAAACTGGCCGAGAAACTGTACACCCAAGGTTTCATCAGTTACCCACGTACTGAGACCAACGAGTACCCGAAAGAGATGAACCTGGCGCAGCTCGTGGGGCTCCAGACGGGGGACCCCAACTGGGGGGGCTTCGCGCAGGGCATCCTGGACGGCGGGGGCCCCACGCCGCGGCAGGGGAACAAGAGTGACAAGGCCCATCCTCCGATACATCCTACTAAGTATACAAATTGTAAGTTGCACTTGCATTGCCATTCATCATATCCTAAAATAAATAATAGTACTAGGTACAGAAGACTCACTCTCTAATAAAACGCGTCTGTCACGATCAGAACAGATATGGCCGCTAGGTGGCGACAGCGCCACGTGCAGCTTATGGCTAGACACCAAAATTGGTATGGAACGGATGTACTTTTAGCTACCTGTTGCAAAGCGACGAAATCGCGTGAGCTACGCCTGATGAAGAAAATACCACTAATTTTTACTGAATAAAGTTACTTAGGCCATGTATTGTATGTCATAACACTTGAAACATTTCTAGTCATTAATGGCGCAGTGGGCAACGTAGCATAACACCTTTGTTGGATTTCAATGGCCAATTTCTTCAGCTCTTTTAGTACAGAGTAGCATACGAATTATTCAAACATTCTTCTACATTTAATATTTATAAATTGTACACAGTGTAAAATAGTGCAAAATCTTGGCCGCAAATTTACAGCTGATGTACATATATTTCGCTGCACGACACTCATTATGCGACAGCTAATTATTTGAACACTTGGCCCGTTATACAATAACGTCCCTTACAGTACATATGGTGCGATAATGAGCACATTACGTAACTGTGTCGGAAATTTAAAAGGCCATAATGTACTGTAAAATTTTACGATACATGTGCGAATAGGTAATCCGCAACTCGTGACGATTTAAAACACTCCCTACGGTCGCGTTTTAATTTATCGCCACTTGTCGCGAATTTCCTATATTTCACACTTGTATTGTAATGTACTATTATGGCTCCTCTACACGATGGGCCAAAGCCGCCGGCCACTCCAAGGGACGCATTTATGCGTTAAAGGGAGCAAGTGATATTGCTATCTCATTCTGCGTCCCTTGGAGTGGCCGGCGTTGGCCCATCGTATAGAGGAGCCATTACATATTTCCGTACAGCTCTCAATGGCAACGAGCAACGTCTATACGAGTTCATAGTCCGCTCATTCCTCGCTTGCTGCTCGAAGGACGCGCAAGGCCAGGAGACTACCGTCGCCATCGACATAGCCGGCGAGAAGTTCACTGCCAACGGTCTCATGATCATAGCGCGGAACTATCTAGATGTTTACCCGTACGACAAGTGGTCGGCGAAGGAAATTCACGTTTATGAGGTAAGTGTTAAGCCTTTATGTATGATGTTGAACTTTATTTCAAAGTGATAGGGTTCAATTTTGTGTAATTTCTGACACCCTTAGGCCCGTTAAAGCTAAAATCACAGTGAACATCGACATTATCGTGCGATAGGTTTACTTCTATCGACGCAGATCACAGCGCGCTTGCATGTATTTAATACAAGTCGTCGTTAAAGAAAATTAACGTTTACCTGTGAGGTACCTACGTACGATAGATTAGGTTTAAATTCAAATTACGCTGGCACTTGATTATTGAGAGTCTTGCTACGAACGGTCTTACAGATGTAGTGCATAATTATTTTCCATCGTTTTTCACGAAAACGTACGAAGGTATCTTGCTATTTCAGTCGAGTCTCAGTACAAAAAGTACTGACGTTGACCGAAGTAGCATTACAATTGGGTCATTCCACCGTTTCGGGTGTTACACTTGAACTCATAAAATAAGGTTTTATTCGATATTGTAACAGGAACTAGGAGGTTATAACTATTGATTCATCTACTACTTTGATAATATTTTCCTTTTCTGTACGCACATTATTAAAGTATAAGAAAAATAACGAGAGAATCACTAAAAAGTAGCTGTTTCGGGCGTTACGCGAATTGGCCTATACCTTCTGACCATCAGTACCAAAATGCATAATTAAGCGAATTTTATCAAGTAAGCTCCAGTTTTATTTATGTCAAGTAATAATAGTTAGTATAGTCTACTGAAACACTGAAGTAACACTTAGTATCACTTCTTATTTAATTTTAATAAAATAAATTACCTGTTTCGGGTGTTACTCATGGTTCGTTTCGGGTGTTACGATTACGAAATTAAGACAGATTTATACGTAATTATGGCTCATTTTATTGAAATTATTGTCTTTTTAAGAAATTCGATTAAAAATATAAGTAATAAATGCTGAATTATTTTAAAATACATTATCTTAACAATAAAAACTGTTTCTCGAAGATATCATAATTATTTTTCTTTCGATGCGAATATTTCCGAAAATATTCACTCAATCAAAAACTTGTTGATGGTGACACCTATTCATTTTGAAAGATCTATTCAACGACACCCCACATCACAGGATTAATGGCAAAAAAAAATTAAAATTTTTTTTTTGTACAGGAGCTACCATAAAAAAACATTTTTTTTTTGTTTTTTTTTGTGACATGAAGGTTCGGTACGTTTTCTATGGAAATAGGTTAGTTTTGACTTCTTAAACCAGTTTTCATTTTTCAACCCTTTGGTAGCGTTTCCTATGGAATGACCCAATTGCGAACGTTTCCGAGAAAATACTACGGAAAACAATTATGCACTACATCTGTACGTTCACGGTGCCTTGCGGTCTACCCACATAAAAGGTGGTCGTCGAATGAGATTCACTTTAATGAGACACAACTTGTGGTTCAAATTTGAATGCCCATGTTCTAAAAGCTTTTAAACTAATACTGTTTTTTTTTTCAGATGGGTCAAACGTTTAACCCTACGAGTATAGACATGGTGGAAGGGAGTACGCAACCACCGCACCTGCTCACTGAAGCTGATCTCATAGCGCTCATGGAAAAACATGGAATAGGCAAGTGTGTTTCATTTGTGAACTGCATGATCACCGCTGTAATAGTCTCAATATTAAGTCATTGAACTGTTTGTCGAAAAAAAATCCGTATTAAACCTGGAATAGGGAGGTTGATCTTAAATATAAAATAAAATAAAAATAGCCTTTATTTCTACTATTACCTTACAATAACTTGACTTACAATGTAGTATTTAGTTACTTTATCCTTAAACAGTTTTAATTACTTATACATATTATTCAATTAAACTAAACTTTAACACTAAAGTTTAACAATTATTTATAATAGTAGTCGCCTCTGTGACGTAGGCCTCCCCCATGCATCTCCACATATCTCTATCGCGGGCCTTTTGCATCCAGTTGTCGCCAACTGTTTCGTTAAATATATTCTGCACTTAATAACTTTATTTTTACTAAATATTTGTGGAGGCGACGCCATCTTAGATGCAAGAGAGAGTTAATATGGCCACAGATAACACAAAATATGAACCGACTAGTAGTGTTATTGCCAACCTAATAAGTGTAACAATTGATTTTAATACCACCTTGGCTCGCCCGATGGTAAGCGGCCATCATAGCTTATGGACGTCTGATTTAGTATTTTATATGAGTTGTGATGTTACTATCATTAGTATACAAAAGATCTGATGGTAACTAAATGATAAACAAAACTGAGTAAGATAAATAATAATAATAATGGCAAATCCAATACCTGCAACTCCAGAGGTGTTGCTGACGCTAATAAATTTTTTGTTGTTAATGTGTCCAACAATGTTTATTTTGCTATTACAGGTACCGACGCAACTCACGCAGAACACATAGAAACTATAAAGAACCGGTCATACGTAGCTTTAGCCGACGCTATTCACTTCGTGCCCGGTCTGCTCGGCATGGGACTAGTAGAAGGCTACGATGCCATGGGACTCGCCATCTCAATATCCAAGCCGCATCTCCGGGCGCAACTGGAGGCGGACCTTAAGGCTATTAGCGAAGGGACGAAGGAGCCGCAAGTCGTTTTGGCTGAACAGGTGCTTTTAACGTTTTATACAGGTTGACGTTATTCAAATATGTGTCGTCCCACGGGTAAAGGTACCTTATGGCGGTTGGCGCTTACGCTATTATTAACGCCGCTCCAATATTATTGCGGCGCTATGCGACGTAAGCGCCAGCCGCCATAAGGTACCTTTTGCCGTGGAACGTCACTTATAACTTTTTCATTTAAGTGAAAAATAAAATCATGACACCTTTTTTTCTAAATTTGTGCGAAGAAAATGTGGCTTTTTAGAGTTTTTAGATTAATTTCAAATGTTGAATGGCTTAGGTTCTTCTTAGGCGTTTTAAGAACTCGTGTGCCTTCCCTAATTTGTTTTTTTTTCATGATTTTCATAAACAATTGACTTCTACAATATATATTGACCTATTGAGCAATGAGCATACTTCTCATTTGTCCTGCAGTACTGATAAAACCTAATAAGTCTGAAAAATGAAACAGTTCAGATGAATTGATTGTATGTTATGTTAGTCTTTAAGAACAACCACTGTACTATACTTTTCTCAATTAATTATTTGATTTGTATTGTATGTTCATCAGATAGCAAAGTATAAAGAGGTGTATCTCACAGTAACGGGCGAGGCCGACAAGATCGACAGCGCCCTCGCCGAGCGCTTCAGCGAGCGCCCCGCGCCCTACGACCCCGCGGGGGCTCCGGCGCTGGACATGCCCTCAGGTAACCTATACACTATTTTCAACCTTAATTAAATATATATACGGTTGAAGACATGTGCCCGCATCGAGGTAGTGACCCTATAACCGAGACATAAGGTCGAAAATATATGCGCTTCAGCGAGCGTCCCGCGACCTAAGTCCCATTGTTATCCCATTAGCTATTTAAAAAAAGTTTTGTACGGAACACTAAAAATTAAATCGCAAAAAAAACCATAAAGTTGATGTTTTCCTAGCTGAATGATTTTTTTTTCAAGTCTTAAATTCCTTATTCACAAGTTCCCGTCATTAATTAAAGAGAGAGGGAAAGTCTCTTGCGTTATTTCAGTATAAGCGCCGGTTTCTGCCCCTAACTGATCATTAAAGAAATCCACCTTGTACTTATAGGATAAAATCTCGTATATTGGTGTGGGCTTACATAGACGAGACGTAGAGGCTTCATCCAAAATTTTTGTCTCCTTAGTATACAGGGTCATTTTTGGACCGTTAGCCATATTGTGCGAGGTGATTAGGTTGGTCATACTGAACAACATTTTCTACGGGACCAACCCCGAAGTCCCAAAAAAAATTTGGTCATCCCATAGAAAACGTCGACATCCACTCGACCAAAATCTATGAAACGGCGAAAACAATTTTTGTGATTTATTCCGAGTTGGTCCCATAGAAAAAGTTGTTCAGTATGGCCTACCTAATCACCTCGCACAATATGGCTAATGGTCCAAAAATGACCCTGTATAATTTTATATTCTCAGCGCTAAAATGTCCCAAATGCGGCGCGGACATGGTGGTGCGTCAGAAGAAAAATAACGCAGACGAGTTTTACATCGGCTGCCTGTCGTTCCCCAACTGCAAGAACGCCGTGTGGTTCCCCACCGTCGTCAGAACCATACAAGTCTTGAACGATACCTGTCCTACCGTAAGTTGTACTTAGTGTGACTGGGCAATGACCGCTATATCCGCACCGCAGGTCCAATGCCACAGACTGATTAATCAATCACAGACCACAGAGCAACATAGACGTATGTGCATATGCATAAAGTTCACTTTCTCTTTTGACACTTCGGTGACGTGGCGTCCGGTCCGAGTGACAGCTTTTGTGTTTGACACGGCGTCGAAAAGGTTAATCCGGGTTTCTATTTCACGCCTCACATTCACTCTCTCTGTCATACACTTATTGAGTACCTGGTGAGTGAGCAAAACAAAACAATTTAATTTTGAACATTAGCGTGCGTATGATGATGGCGGCAATTATATACCGACTACTGTACATTTTAAGCGCCCTTATCGTTTAGCCATACTACAAATCTAATCACTGCTATTATTTTATCTTCTAGTGTGGGCCAAACTACAAAAAGCTAAAATTCGAATGGCGGAACAACTCCATAAGCCACTTGTACCCGCCACCATACACTTGCTGTATCGGAGGCTGCGATACCACGTTCCTCGAACTCATGAAAATTAACATCTCCTGTGTGAAGGCTGGGGCTGAAAATAGGACGCAAAGCACTATGAGTTCCAATAGTAACCCCACAAGAGTTAACTCTAATAATGTACCCAGGACAACAGTCGAAGTCGTGCCAGCGAGGCAAAACTGGAATCAAAACACAACCGCCCAAATCCGTGCCCCTAATCAGAATCAGCCAAGGCAATTTCTACCTCCGCCTCCTGCGAATAGAACTCAAAATCGACCGAACGCTGGCGCCAGAATGCCGACCCCGAGGAGTGGTGGGGATGGACCAAGTGATGATAATGATGTGCAGTGTGGATGTAATAAGCCCGCTATTATACTAACTGTCAGGAAACAGAATGAGAATTTTGGTAAGTGTACATTTTCCTTCATTGAATAGGGAGTATTACTACAATGTTCTGCCGCCAGAGTGCAGCACCAATTTGTTTATGCACGTTTATAACATTGATGCACCAATGCGGTTTGTTTACAGGTGGCCTACCCCGAAACGAGAAAATTGAAATTTCTTAATCTGCCTCTCTATCGATCGAATAAACATGAGTGATAGAGAGGCAGAAACCGAATTTTCGATTGTCGTGTTTCACGGTAGACCATGTAATTGACCTAGTGACGCATGTTGTGTCATTGATGATGTCAATGAGGTTTGTTTACTGTATGTGCTCGTGGTGACACCTACGCAGAGCTTTGCCTAATATTCTCTATTCAATTGTCAAACATATATCTACCTAATATGCGCTGTTACATCGTCGCCCGAATCTGAAGTGTTTAATTTTTGTCTTGTTTTTATTTGTATTGCATTTTGTTTTGTAGTTTCGCAGAGCCTTGATAGTAATATTATAATTCTGTTTAACTTAATTTAATTTGAATAAGAAAAGTACATACAAATACCTGTGATTTGAAATTTCGTGATTACTAACAATTATACTTTTATTATTTATTTAAACTTTATTGCACAAATTTACACAAAAATAAAGTACAAATTGCGGACTTAACGCCTTCAGGTATTCTCTATAAGTTAACCATTCTTTCTTCTAATATTTTTTTCTTTTAACACTGGATAAAGTTTTTGTCGCTATTGCATCTTGGAAAAATCTTTTTCTTAATATTCAATAAAATTATCTGTCACCTGGATCTAGTTCTAGCAGAACATCACCTCTAAGTGTTCAAAGAGTTAACACAACTTCATTTTGAATAGAGCAAGTGTCATAATTTTATACCTAGCCTAGCCTTTGCTTAGCGTCTGCAAACTAGGTACAGTTAACTGTAAAAATATGGATGTACAAATCATCTCAAAAATATGTCCCATAGCTCTTATGTCAGCGAATTAAGAACTATGGGACATATTTTTGAATAAATTGACTACACCCATATTTTTACAGTCGACTGTACCTAGGTACACTTTAAATTTTTCAGGCAAACAATTCTACAAGTGCGCCGCCGGGCGAGACAACGGCGGCTGCGACTTCTTCCTGTGGGCCCCCGACCCCCAGGCCACCCACGCGGCCCCCCCGCCCCCCGCGCCGCGCACCTCCGACACCACCCGGGGGTGGGGCATCGCGCCGAGCTTCCCCAGGGACAACTTCCAGCCGAATGACGATGGAGTTCATTGTGAATGCGGGCTGCCTTGTAAAAGGTATGTAATGTTCTACGTTTTTAGAGAGACCCCCCCCCCCCCCCCCCCCCGCTGCCCGCCTCTGCCGTCCGCGCCCCGCGGACGTCCGACACCACAATTTCACCGAGCTTCTCCATACACAACTGCCAGCGAATGAGGATGGAGTTAAAGTGTCATTCTATGAAACTTGCTAATTACATATGTAAAAAAAAGTCTGTGCTAGTAAATTCATCATTCAAAGACAATTTCAATATGGCGGTTTGTTTACATAGTTAGCAAGTTTCATAGAATGACACTTTAATTGTTAATGCGGGCTACCTTGTAATAGTACATTATTGTCGAGGCTCGGAAGTAGCTACTTGCAGGCTGAGGATTCATTTTAAACGGACGACCTTGGGAGTCCGTTTAATTGAATCCAAAGCCAGCAAGTAGCCTTCCAGCCGAGTCATATATAGTGCTTTTCTCAAAAATGGCACAAGAAATATAAATATCATAGAAATATTTTACAAAAGCAACGTTCTTACATATATATTTTGACAGAAAAAAGCCCTTGCCGCCTTTTTATCTTTTTTTAATAAAAAAATAGAAGTGTATTTTTCTGCCAAAAATACGCCAACCTATTTGAGACATCTAAATAGTCGCGGATAAATCATCTGTTTGGCTGTTTAATGGACCTGTGCCTTCATTTGATATGGTCATTTCAACTTTTAAAAAGTTTGGAACTCGACAAATAATGGAATTTGTATGCAACATTGCAGTCCCAAAATCGAGACTGCAATGTTTTTAATTTTTTAATTTTTGACTGACCATAAACTACGCGCTCCGCGACCTATTTTTTAGACGGCAAAGTCGACTTTGCCGTCCATTTTTGAGAAAAAGGTGTATAATGTTCTAAGTTTTTAGTTTTCCAACTCTCAATATTGTGGACACCCCGCACCCCGCCCCGCGGACATCCACGGATATAACAAGGGGACGGGGCATAGCTTAGTGATGGGTCAAATCGAAAAATTTTCAAACCGAATAAGTCGACTCCGATTTAAACCCAAATCGGTTTGCAAACCGATTTGGCCAAGTCGATTTAACTTCTACTTTTTAAGTAATTTTGTAATTTCTAAAGCTAAAACGGGAAAGCACTATACGAGCAAGCAGGAAAGAGCATGCAATTTCGTGTCATTGCCGCGAATTCGTTGAGTTTGCAAAGCGACGCGGCGCAAAACTGCTAAACCGATCCAAGTATACCGCTAAATCAAACGCTTATAAGCCCATGCGAAATTGAACCTTACTACTTAAACAATAAGTTTCATTTTACTTTACCTGTAGATACCAAGTTTTGACTTGACTCGACTCAATAATGGCGGCAATGTGCATGGCAACATTTTTTTTCGTGGTTTGAAATCGATTTGCGTACATCTCAATCATCAATATGTCAAACGAAAGTGACGCATCAACAAATATGAAAGGATGCGTTTAGAGCGGGTGAACGTATCTTAAGTCGATTTACGGAACACTCACGTCGATTTAGTCGACTTCAGACCTAAATCGGTTTGAACCGATTTGTGAAGTCGAATCGTAACATCGCTAGCATAGCTCCGCACTTCTCGAAGTATAACAGCTGAATGAGGATTCTTCTACGTTTTTAATGTTCCGTGTCAATGTACAAAGCCCGCATTGTCTGTAGTATTTTAAGGTATACAGTGTGTATCAGAACGAAAGGCAAAGAAAGAGACCCATTAATGTTTAGGTCATACTGAGCAATATTTACTATGGGACCAACCCCGAAAACGCGGAATAAAATTGGATGTGTCATACATTTTGCTGGTCTGATGTTGAAATTTTCTATGGGAGAGTAAATTTCTTTGTATTGTATTGTTGCAGGATAACAGTTCACAAAGAAGGTCCGAACAAGGGCCGGCCGTTCTACGCGTGCCCGAAGGACTTCAACTCGCGATGCAATTTCTTCCAGTGGGCCGACGGCGGCGGCAGCGGGGGCGGTAAGTTAGATACAAATCTGATAACTTTCTAAAGTATATACTAACCCTTAGCACAGAATAAATAATAGTACTGGGTACAGAAGATTCACTCACTAACAAAACGCGTCTGTTACGATTAGGACAGGCACCTTCTGGGCGAGCTCGCTCCATCGTAGGCCACGTCTACGCCTCGGCTAGTCTGTGGCCATGAGTAAACCCATGCATAATAAAAAAAAAAAAAAAAAGGACAGATATGACCGCTGGTGGACGCGCGGCTTATGGCTAGCCACCAAAATTGGTTGGGACGGATGTACTTGTTGCAAAGCGACGAAATCGCGGAGTGAGCCACGCCTGCCCGTAGTGAATCTTATGTATTTGCAGTAAGGTCAATAAGGTTTACCGATTGTGTTGTACCTTGTTTGTACATAATACACTTATTTTTCTTTTTCTACCTTTACACAAGCAGGAGAGTGTCGATTTTTAAAATACACTGCTGTATTAGGATGCTTGTTATATAAGACTACTATTATTCTGATGAGGTCTTTAAAAGAAATAGACAGATGTTTTTAAAATAACCATTGAACTACGTATTATACTAATTTTTAGAGGGTGTGTTAAGAAAATAAGATAGGGTTTTATTAGTAGGTATCATACTTTGAGGCCTAAGTGACCCAGAATTGTTCAATGTGATCCCCACGGTTTACTTTTTGTCAGGAGAGTGGCACGCACCCAGTGGGACAGGAAGCCGAGGAAGAGGCCACGGTGGTGGTTAGTTTTTAGTCTGGTATTGTCCATACGTAGTCGCCAGTAGTTAGCCAGTCGTGTAGTTGTATCGACGTCCATTTGGGTAAGATGATCGATTACTTTCGATGTTGCGGATGTAGATTTTTTGACATCCGCGGATGCGGATATTAAAAGTACACATCCGTGGATGCGGATGTCAAGATTAGGTACTTCAAAAACGTCAAATATTACATTTAAGTAATTTTTATTTCAATTCAAACAAATTGTTTAGTGTTTGAGCAAGAATATAGGTGTTATATATTTACTAAACAGTGCCGACTTGGCTGACTTGTCTGGATTTAAATGATTACGTTATAGGTAATGACGAAATTACCTAGCACTTACATCGGTGCTAAAACGTTCCTGTACCGACCTGTTCCACATCCGCATCCAATCCACGATTTTATGCGGATGGTGAAAATAATACGGAAGTTCCGCGGTTGCGGATGCAGATGCGATTATTCGCAACATCCCTGCTTTCGAGTACTCCGAATGAGTAGGTATTTAATTTGGGAAATTTTCAACGTGAAGCCTTTAACATTTGACAAGACGCGCCGGACGTTCTAACTCCATTTTTTTTCGACAGGAGAATGGGGCAGCGCCTGTACAACAAGCACTCGCGGGCGAGGCCGGGGGCGCGGGCGGGGGGGAGGCGGGGAGGAGGGCGCGCGGGGGCGGCGCTGCGGCGTGTGCCGCCAGGAGGGCCACACCCGGGCCCGCTGCCCGAACAACGATGGCAACTAAATAAACAGATACAAACTAGGGTTCGCTGCACGAAGAAAGCTTATTGTACGATTCACGTCAAACGCCGTTGTTGCGCAGTGGAAGCGTGCTAGGCCCATAACCTGAGGAAATAATACGCCGAATATAAAAGTTAATTATTAGTTTTAATTAAATGTAAGAAAGTTAACAACGACGATAATCGCAATTTTCAATTTCGCATTGACAGTAGCGACACCAAGTAGCAATACTTGAACACTAGTTGACGTTTGTCCGTTCGGAAACTGTAATTATGTTTACACGTACATCTTCAACAGAACAGAACGCATTATTATACTGCCCTTTAACGAATTTTTATACAGTAATTATATTTCATCGCTACATATCGGTACTCCACTGCGCTGAGCGCAGTCAATTAGAGTATGCAACTTAACTACTGTAAGGAAGGTTCGAATGCCTTTGACTCCTGAGGACTCCATTCACACGCGATAACACATTTTGAAATTGAATCTTAGGTGCCAGTTTGTTATGTTAGTGTTAAGGGTTATATATATAATGAAATATATGCATTTTCGTTAAAAATAAAACTATACGTAAGTAAAGATTTTATTTATTGTACAGTTGCTTTTTACTTCTTAACCTATACAACCATTGCCGGTAAGTCGAGATTTCATCCAGAATCAGATGAGATAATCTTTTATTCTTTAACCTTTTGAACGCCAAGACCTAAAGGCGTCATAACTAGTCATGCCTGCAGCGCCATGGACAACTGAGTGTTATGGCGTACGCTGTCAAAGTTAACCTTCACACTTTCAAGTAAGGTTTACATTAGGTCGCTTGCTCCTTGACGTGTCAGTGACGTGGCGTGGTATGTTAATAACGTCAATAAGCGTTCAAAAGGTGTGTCATTATATTTGTAATGTTGTCTATCGCTGTTGTCGTTTATGCAGGCCACACACGTAACGATAAATCGTAGCGATTAACATGTGCAGTCCGATTTGCGCAGTTTTATCTGCCGTGTGCATGACGAATCGTTGTCGATTATCGTAACGAATTGTCATACACACGGTAGATAAAACTGCGCAAATCGGACTGCACAGTTTAATCGCTACGATTTATCGTTACGTGTGTAGCCGGGGTTAGGTTGGTATTCCACCTGTCCAATGTCATTGCGCCTCTCTCTCTCATTAAGCAAAATGTGATTCGCAAGACAGAGACAAAGAAATAGGATAGGTGGCATAATCTGCGTACATGCTACCATTTCTGCTTTTTACTCTTCTGCTTAAGCGAGCTCAGGCTCTGCGCTCTCTGTATCTCCGCTTGCTCCGCCTCCACAGTCTTGTCTGTCATCATGTCTAACAATATCTCGAACTTGAGACGCAGCATGTTGTTCTCCTCCTCTAACTGTTCTAGCTCGTTCTTTAGTCTTATTATTTCTTTGTGAGCTGCACCGGCTTTGCCCGATGCTGAAACATGAATTGTTATTGGAATGTAAGAACTTACGTATCTTAATCGTAAACAAAACGGTTCAGTACTTTCAGTCGTTGTCATTACGATAGATAACAGATCAGGCCGCGTAGCCAAGATGCCGATCGCTTACGCTCCGTAGCGATCGAAACGCAACTGTCACTGTCGCACTAATATGGAAGTGTGATAGAGAGACATAATGGTTTTCGTTGTCGAAGCGATAGCGATTGTAACCTTGGCTAGGCCGGCGTATATAGATAATACAAGTCGACAGTCTGCATTAGGCTAGTAGGTTAAGGTTATGGCATACATACCTAAACTGAAAAGTAAAAACAAAGCTACTGGTAAATACTAAAAGCGGAAGCCCACTAAAGCGCACGTCACGCACGAATGCTGTGGGGCTACCGCGAAAACCGAAATTCGCAAATTGCGGGGATCTCTCTCTTTTACTCCAATGAAGGCGTAATTAGGGTGACAGAGAAAAATGCCCGCAATTTGCGAACTTCGATTTTCGCGGTTATAGCCCAGGCACGAAATACCTAATACAAAATGTGTGACGCATGTGCCGATGGAGAAGGGGTCAATCTTCATTCGTCGCCACGCGAACATTTCAAATCTACATAATTATTAGTTAAGCATGACCGTGCGCCGCTGTGGGAAATGAGGTTCATTTATTGAAATTTTGATTCAGATTTTTCCAATCAGAGGAATTAGGATTATTATTTATTGAGATTTGAGGTTTGGCGAATCAGAAATTGAATTTTGATCTTATACGGTATGCGTACAGTCACCTGGAATAATATGTTACACAATGAAGGCCTGAAATATCTGACACGGTCTTATTTGTAGAGCCATAAGAGCGTGTTACATATTTCTGCGGCCTTCGAAGAGTAACATAATTTTAATTATTATTGCAGGTGACTGTACATTGTTTGATTTTTATCACCCAAAGTCACACGATTTACGTTCGTCGGTACGGTACCTAATACCTATTGCTCTGACCTGTACGACGGCGGGTAGCAATTCTCTTGAAGAGTACGTACTTATAGAAACGGGGTAGATATTATATATACCTACAGGCTTAGCAAGTACGCCCATTTTAATAATTTATTTTATTGTAGCCTTATCCCCACCTGGTATCCATTGTCCATCTTCAAAAGTGACCTCAAAGTCCCCAAGCTTTATTTTTGGTGGACTCAACTCCAACGAAAGCTCTTTAGACGCGTAGTCACTACCAAATTCCTTCTTTATCACCGATGTATCCGTTCTTCGCACAGGAATTGTTTTAGGAGTAAACTTATTACTAAATAAAGGCATTTTGATTAGCTTACTAAGAGTGTTTGTTTGTTTATTGGAGAAGTCACAGCCTCATTGGCCTTTGCCAAAATACAGTAATATATCACAAGTAAATATTTCATAACATTGACATGGGAGCGCTTCGCGTCATAACAAACGGTTTCCATGGCAACGTAGTAACGTGGTTATTGCGTTCAGATGTAACCTACATGGTGCGTTAACATAAAGAAAAAGGCTGATGAAGGATTACTATGTCGATTTAAGGGGCTATTCATAAATTACATCATTTCAAATTAGGGGAGGGGTCTCGACATCGGATGATGGTAGCCGGACGTAGGAGGAAACTGGGTCATTCGAAGCATGATTTTTGGGATTTTAGGGAGGGGGGGTCAAAAATCGATGACGTAATTTATGGACAGCCCCTAAGGGTAACCACCCTTAGGCACTGGTCCCACCGCGAGCTATTAAGCTATCGGCTATAAACACAAACAAAAGCACTCCCGTGTAAATAAAAGAGACGGCGATATTTATAGCTCACCGCTGGGCGAGTAACTATAAGTTCAAGTTCTTTATTGTATGTAAGAATCAGGTTACATTGCAGGTGGAATATACAATTACATATTTAGTTACACCGAAACTTTACCTTTTCAGGTGTACATACATTTACATTATACATATTTAGTTACATATTAGGAACACTCATGATAAACTTAAATAATATAAATTAAATAAACTATAAATATCGCCGTGTCTCTTTTATTTACACGGGAGTGCTTATCTTTTGTTCGTGTTTATAGCCGATAGCTCATAGCTTACTAGCTCGCGGTGGGACCAGTGCCGTACCAATGACAGTGCATCTCACTCTCTCATTAAAGCAAAATGTGTCGTGAAATTGGATAGGTGGAATACCACCCTAACAAATATCTGTCCTTGTCTTCCCTTGAAATAAATAAAACGCAAAAATCAAATACTCGTATTTTTAATACTGTCATTCGAGAAAGACTGGTGTTTACAAAATATTAATAGGTACATTACGTATATTAGGTACAATAATACAACCATATGAAAGGAAAATAAAAGGTATAAAGCAAGTACTTAACAATAAATTAATAAATAATGGAATAATAAAAAACTTTAATCTCTAATTATTATTGCTTAAGTTAAGTGGCAGTGTAAAGTCTGCGGAATTATTATGATTTCAGTCTAAATAACATCACAGCTGGGATTATTAATATTATTGATCCGATGGCGTAGGTGACCGCGGCTCCGGAACACCAATACACTGGAAACAAATAAATAAACAAACATTAAGCCTCAGCACATCAGCTTATCTGATAACACGTAGATAAGTGTAAAATACACCGCAGACACAATGCATACGTAGATTAGGTAGGTATCCTATATCTCAATTTAGGGCCTGATTGTCAAGTAGTTAGCTCGTTTTATTTGATTATTCTACAAGTACCTATACAATACATAAAAGACGCGATAATCGAACACATAAGTAAAATACCTATATCAGGGAGCCTAGCAAAGATGACAATCGTTAGCAGAAAACGCTATTGTCTCTCTATCACTCTTCTATTTATTGTGATAGAGATAGATAAATCCCCCCGCCCCTCACCGCCATGGAAAAATCGGAAATAATTATCTGCCTCTCGAGCTGGCGATTGCTTGCACATTCGACCGATAGAGAGGCAGATATTAAGAAAGTGTCAGGTAAATCTCATTTTATGTTTTGTACCTATTAGCCCAGCCGTCCCTATTCACCCCGGTTGATGGTACATAACACTGCGAACACTGTCGAACGCAGCTTTGTAGGCAACATACGACGTCATACAGAGAACAATGACAATAGTTCGTTTTTTTTAGCATTAGAAATAAGGTAAACAATCTTGATGTGTCTTTTAATTAAAAACACATTTTAAAAATAAGTTACGGCAAATATGTAACAATTATGAATCTAATACGATCATTTATATTCTTCTGCTTTCATAAGTAATAGTTTTTGATTTTTTAAAAGCGTTTTTCAATTAAAAGACATGTCAAGATCGCTTACCTTCTTGCAAGTTCTTTCTAATGCTAAAAAAAACGAAGTATAGAGGTGAAGTGACACTCACCTGAAGCAGCGACTAGCGGTCCCATCGCCCGCGCGAGTGCTCCGAGGGAACGCAGGGCTCCGAGCACGGCGCCGCGCGCCGCCGCCGGCGCTTGCCCTGCCGCCATCGACGTCATGCAGGACACCGCGAAAGCCGTCGCTGCATACATTACACAATTTATTAACAATCATTTCGTTTTGAAAAATTCATCACTGGTGTCGGCCTAGCGGTAAAGGCGCGTACCTTCGAATCCGGGGGTCGAGGGTAGTACTTATGTACGAAATATCAATATTTATCAGCCCTCGCTCCATGCTCTTAGGTGAAGGAAGCCCTAGTCAATTCTTGGCCACCATTGCCAACGGGAAAGCGGCAAAAATACACATTATTACGCTAGTAGTACATATATACGTATATGTATTGTATGGATGTTACGCTAGTAGTGTGTGGATATAATAATTGTGACGTCCGCGGGTAAATCAAATCAAATCAAATATCATTTGTTATCAGGCAACTAAGGCCCATAGATACATACCTTACAAACTAACATACATACAATAGTAAAATCTTACAAGCTAAAAAATTATTTCGGCGACACGGCGGTTTTCAGTTCTGTCGCATGTTCCGGTGTAGGATTTGGCAGATTCCCACGGAAACGCCGAAACACCACACCCTTCGGCCAGAAGTCCGCGCTCGCGATGGTTTCCAGCAGCGGCCGCGGCACGCGCACGACGAAAGAGCTGAAGTGCACGTAATGTCGCGATCGCAGCTGGAACACTTTCAGCTCGTAACGGCTCTTCTTGCCAACATATTCCACCACATTGTCAACCGTGGCGGAAACGTGCAGGCGCGATACCTATAGCGCCGTATTCGGCGTGGCAACTCTCAGGCCAGAAGCAATATCTAGCAGTGCCACACTGGCTCTTGCGAGGCGCCTTGCGCGGCTTCCTCAAAGGTAAAGGGAAGGTAAAGGTAACTTATGGGGGTTGGCGCTTACGCTATTATTAACGCCGCTCCAATATTATTGCGGCGCTATACGACGTAAGCGCCAGCCGCCATAAGGTACCTTTTGCAGTGTACTTCACAATTTATTACGTATATCCTCGTGCAGTAATGAAATCCTAAATCCTAAGGTTTTTATGTGATTAATTGATTATACTTAGTTTGCATCTCATACGTACAGCCGCCATCAGATATATCGAAGCGGCCAATTGTGTTCACAATATCCGAACACGAACTCTAACGCCCTAACAATAGAGGCGTGTTCAGATATTTGTGAGCGCCTTAGCCGCTCCGATATATCTGATGGCGACTGTACCTATAAAAATAGATTTGTTAACACTGCCGCTCACATATGAAATCAGCGAAACCGTACAAAATTAATTCAGCGATAAATCAGGATATCCCAATCCGTAAACAGGAATACGATTTGCAAACTATAGATTAGCTTTCGCATTAATCAAATTAATTGCCTACAAAATTAGGTGTGCTAAGGTTACTTCAATAAGGAGAAACTATGTACCTAATTATGTATTTCATTTATGATTGACAAATTCAAACAAACCGTACCCTATCTACGAGTAAGTCTTTATATACTATAGGTACATAAACTTATATCGAATATCACGAGCCCGCATGCCACGCACAGGAACAACACTGGAGTGACAGATAGGACCAATATACTACACATATTATCCATACTAGTCCATACTAATCCATACTTATATTATAAAGGCGAAAGTGTGTCTGTCTGTTACCTCTTCACGCTTAAGGGCCCCCCCCACATCTGGCGTCTTTCGAGCGTCGGCGTCTGTCGGCGTCTGGTCAGCGCTATGGAAAAAGACTTGGCTGCGCAGTTGCGTCGACGTTGCGTCGAGCGCGGCCATACATTTGTGTAGACGCCGACGCTCGAAAGACGCTAGATGTGGGGGGGGGGGGGGGGCCTAAGCCGCTGAAGCGATTTAGTTGAAATTTGGTATAGAGATAGTTTGAGTCACAGGGAAGGACATAGGACAGTTTTTATGTCAGAAATCATCCCTGAAGAGAGTGCAAAGGGGGTGGAATTGAAAGAGTTAATGAATTGCCTAATAAATAAAGTAAGCAATGCGCGAATTGAATGATTGCTATTAGCATTATCCAGGCGCTATACCTACTCACTAATTCCACGCCCACGAAGTCGCGGGCAAAAGCTAGGACTTACATATAGCGAACAGGACGAGCCCCAGCCATAACCAGGCTAGAGGCGCCACTAGCGGCGGCCGCGGCACCGCAGCTAACGCCACACACAGGAACGACAGCGGAGTGAGAGCTAAGGCCCCTCGCGCCGCTCGCACCGCGCCGGCCGCGCCGAGCCTCCGCGCGGCGCCGCCTTGCAGCGCGGCCATTATTAACCCTGGATGCCAATACATTTAGGTATTACATTATTAGTATTCTCTAAGCTTTAGAGAATCAACATAAAACGATTACAGTCTGAGAAAGAGCTCGGTACATTTTTATCCTGAGAAAGGTTTAAATTCCCTCTCAATTGGTGGAGGGTCCCAATATGGAACCGGTACGGAAGAAAGAATGAGCGCGCGTTATTTGTTTTGTGGGAACCGGCAACAAACTCGGCGGGACACCTCTTTTCAAAACATTACATTTTATATTATAATTAACATGCATTACGAGTAAATAAGAAAAAATACAATTTAAATTAAGTACTTTATCTTACCTATAACCAAGAACATTTTCCCTTGCTGCATGGCAGTATAGTTAAAAGTATGATGCGTCAGGAATGTGATAGTGAACTCGAGGCCCGAGTATATAAACAGATACATGAAGTATATCAGCCCCAGTTTTGACAGCACTTTATTCTGGTGTATCGATAGGTTTTTAACTGCCGTGAATTTCAGCAAATGCCAGGGAGATATGTAGTCCAATGCCTTGGATAAAGTGAATGAGAGAGGCGCCCTTTTTTCCTGCAAACAAATGCTACATGTAGTATTACTTAAATAACCCAATCTTATCTGGAAATGTGTTTCATTTCCATTTTTAGCAAATTAGTCTTTGAGCGCCGAAGTTCCAACAATTTATTTTGTTTCGGCGTTACAGAAATACTAAACATACACATTATTCCATACACGGTTGGTTGCTGGTTCATAATGACCTAATTGTAAAACTTTAGCTTTGACGAACATTTGCAGTAGGTACGAGAACAAACCAGTTAAAGGTTTACGAAGTTAGGTCGCAATTTCTGACGTCGCAAACTATATCTGAAGTCAGTACTTAGGTATACCTTGGGTTTAGCGCTCAATGACGTAAGTATTGTTATTATTTTTGTTTGTATGTAAATTCAATGTTGACGTGTAAAAGTGCCCTTGTGGCCTATTTGCTGAATAAATGTTGAAGTTGAATATTGAAATTACCTTTGGCAGTGACTCGGGCAAGCAAAATATGACTAGAGCAATATTCGCAAGAGATAACGAGAGCGCGTAGAACGCGGGCCGCTCGCCCCAAGGGCCGGAGGAGTTGTCGCTGTTTATGGCGAACCACGCGCCCGCTAGGGGGCCCACGATGAACCCTATTGAGAACGCCAAACCCACCAGTGCCTGAAAATAAATGCCTTATTATATTATATTAGCCTGTCGGCTCGGATACGACAATCAGTGGCCGCAGTTAGCCGTAGGAACGAGTGGTGTGAGAGTGAGATGCCGCTGCCGTGATGCTACTTCTCGCTCGCACTTGGCGGTCGCTGCCACTTGATGCCATACCACGCAATGTCATGCCAGAGTCGTAAAAACAAAAATAATTGTTCCTGCGTTATTTACCATGGGCAAACTATTTCTGTTTTCAATATAAGAAATCTGCGAATTTCCCTCTTTAAAGCAAGAAAGTTATGGTAGAAAAAAAATATGCCTGTCTTATATTCTGTTGCCAAATATTTAAACATTATTTGTATGACATGATTTTTTGTGTCTGTTTGTCTATTTTGTAAACTTGTCTTTTAAGCAAACATACATAATTGTAAGACGTCACTGAGAATCCATAGCCTACTTATAAATATGCTGATTCATTATGATTTTGATTCATGTTCTGTACAAATTTAAAATAGAAATGATATTCAATAATCAGTAATAACAATAACAAAAACACAAGTATAAAAGCCACTGCATGTACTACCATTATTACACCAATGAAATTTTAATGAGGTTGTTACAAACAGCTGTTTAAACAAAACTAAGTAAGTATACCAAAAAAGTATTGAAACCTTTTATATGAAAAAAATCTTTAGTTTAGGTATACTTTAGATAAAATTTACCTCATGATTCTCCCTGTAAAAATGGTAAATAAAATGAATAATAGAAATTTATGTTCAATCAGAATTGAATATTACATGTAGATTTGTCCAGATCTTAAATACTATTCATAAAACTTTACTGGCCTGATTTAGTTAAATTATGTTTTATCCCTTTCTTCCACATACATAAGTCATAATGACAGATAAGGACAAACAATTATTAGCTAATTGAGGTTTGTAGTGCATTTATGAATAAGGGGGTTAGTCAATAATCTTACCATTCCTCTAGCCCGGGTCTTCTCGTTGGAGGCATCCGCAACAACAGCCATGCTCAAGCTGACGTTGGCCTTGCTCAGGCCACCGATGAACCGAGCCAGCACAAATATACTGAATGTACTTGCGAAGCTCCATAGTGCATGTGATGTCGCTATCCCTATCTGAAAAATGTATGGGTATGGTGTTTTAAATGTGAACTAAGGAAAAGAAAAAAAGAAAAATACAGACACCTAAAAAAATAATAGGGTAATTGCATCAGTTTACTGTCAGGTGTAAGTTTCTGTCCACTTGACGGATTAGCAAATAATACATTTCATTTATAATACTTGTAAAATATAATTTTTATGTAGATTGGTAAATGCAATACGTCCAAATTTGTGTAGTAATGAAGGTTTATATTCAAATTACGTCATGTGGACGAAAACTAGAGCCGGAAGAGAACTAGCGCAATGACCCTATTAGCATAAAATTTCCAAGAATTTCAAGAGGTGACCTACATTGTTAAGAACCTATGAGCTGATAAAAGATACAACTTGAGATCATTTAGCGTTAGCCCTTGACAGTTTGATATCTAATCAGTATCTTATACGAGTATCAGACAATTTTGTATAAGTAGGTACTTACCAAACAAAGTAAAAGCATGGGTTTCCTTCCATAAGCATCAGAGAGGCTTCCAACTATAGGGCTTGTTAAAAACTGTAAAAAGCTGTACATAGACCCCAGCGCACCACCAAATAATACTGATGCTAGTTTTTCTGGGGCCCCGGTTAGTTTTTGAAAGCTTTGAACTGCTCCCAATAAGGAGGCATATAAAGTTGTGCCTTTGCCTTCTTCCTTATCGTAATAATCCAATAATGAAGGTAGGAGAGGTAAAATCATGGTAAAAGCCAGAAGATCCAGCAGAAGTGAAACAAAAACTAGGCCAATGGTCTTAGAGTTCCCGGATGAGTTTTTGTAACTTATTTTATCATCATTATCCTTTATTAATTGCTTTGTCGGTTTGTTTAGGACTTCTTCTCTCTTCCTCAAGGCACCGTTAGTTTTGAGGTCTCCCTAAAAGTAATGTATGTTATCATAAATACTTAAAAACAATGAATAAGACCTAAAATATCGCACTAATTTAAGAAATAAATAACGCACCATATTTATTCAACTTGTATACGCGGCACTAGTAATATGGCTTCTTGGTGAGAACCATATGGAGCCATCGATCGCAAGTATTGACTATTTACACCTAAGTTAAGTTGAGAAACTTTCACTTTTTGCCGACAAAGCAAAACACCGCCTCCGATCTACAACTACTACATAAAGTGACTGTGACTGTGACTGGAGGAAGAGGAAGATGCGATGCAAAACCATGGACTTATAAGATGGACTGCACTGTCACTTTTTTTGCCATACTAAATTGAACTTTATCACCGAGCTAGAAAGACTTTCGTACCAGACTAGAAAAAACGGTCCACTTGAGATAGCAAAGGTGGGTCGCGGTGTCTCACTCGCACGTGTTGCCAATGTTAAAAATATACCATTGTGGTAGTATATACTACTCAAATTAAATAACTTCTTATATTATTTAAATGCTATATTCAGAGTAAGGTTCTGATATCTTTCAAGAAATTTGTAAATAAGTATGATGTCAATATTATTAACTGATTTAACCAAGCATGTGGACAACAAAAAAAAAAACATTAATTTTGGTGTGGTAGACATTGTAGAAACTTTGAATGTTAATTGGTATCCCTATCGTCATGACATGTTATCAAAACACGTGAATGCAAAATTTCCTAAAAATGGTGAAAATATGTTGCGTTAAAGGTTGTGGGAGTGAAAGAATTTCTAATTGTGGAATATTGTTTCACCAGGAAGCCACAATTATTATATTTTGCGATAAAAATACAAGACAACATTGTCAAACTCATTAGGGTGACTATGATGTCGGCACGATGAGAATCAGTGTTACACAATTTTTATTAGGTACTTAAGTAAGTTTATATAAATAGGTATGTATTTATTTCGGCATGTTTAAATTGGTGAAATGAGAGCCAATACAGAATAAATAATTACCAAAATTGAAATCCAAAGTCCTTAAACATTACAGACACATTTATGCATTGTTATAATAATAATAAACACATTGATAATAAAAGAAAAATATAACTTTATCGTAATTTACTGACTTTTGGGACGATACCAGAAACGTTACTGGGAATTTACCCTCTTTGGAAAATTTACTAAGAACGGCACATCACTAATTTCTTTACATTTCACGACTCTTCTCTTTTCGCACAGGTGGCCTAGCACCGTGAACACCGAAGTTCGCAAATTACGGGCATCTTTCTCTTTTACTCCTATAAAGGAGTAATTACAGTAACAGAGAAAGATGCTCGCAATTTGCAAACTTCGATGTCTATGGTCCAGTGACAAGCGTCCTAGTTAAAAACGATAGCAAGCGGGCGTAGCGGACCCACGCGACCCTCAGGCAGTTACGAATTTGTCCTAAGACCGAGTAGGCCCGGGCCTAGGGCGGCCAGATATTTTGGGCGGCAGTCTATATGATGGGTGCTGAGAAAGGGGGGCGGCTAGAGCTTGCTATGTAGGGCTTGGGGCCTAAGGCGGCAAAGACTGTATGTAATTCCTCCACTGTCCTGAGAGCCTACCCCGTTGCGTCTTTGTCGCACTTGTAAATTCGTACGTAAGTGTGACAGAGAGGCAACACGTCGAACATGGTTCACAGTAGACCCTCTGGTTCTGTCAGCATATTTGTCTCTCTATCTCTCTCACTCATACCTGTGTTCTTGACAGACGTTACGGCGGACCACCTTCCTGACGATCGACCATGTTCGTGATCCAGTACCTACGCCTACTAGTAACAGCTTTTTTTCTTCACATGGTCCCTCAATACTGAGGATCGTGACATCATATCCTTCTGTTGAAGACCAGGTTCCTCCATAGGGTTCTCTTCCTCGCTAAGCGCATGGCCTCGTGCAGTTTTAATTGCATAGGTGCCGTAATGTGAACACACCATTTAGAACAACTAAATTAAGTACCTAAGGTTGTGTGAAGCGTTTTACAGAAGAGAAAAAACTATATCCATCCCTTTTTAGGCGAAAAGACAGTATGATTTCTATTACTAATATAACTATGCACGATTAAGGAAAGATCCTGGTCAAACTATATATTTAAATGTTATCCTAATATCCCACATACATAAGACGTATGGTCACCCTAATTAGAAAGAGATACAACGGCCCACCTTGACTATCTCATGTGGACACACTTTTTGGCCAATGTCCGCCATCCAGTTAATCTCTACGTCCGTGTGCAAAACTGACATTGACGTTTTAATTGAAGTTACCATCACAAAAAAATATACAGCAGTAAATTAAAAAAAAATGGGTATGGAAGATGGAAGGGTTATGAAAAATTGAATTTCGCGCCTTTTTCTTTTGACAAAGTTGTTTAACAGGTTATAATTGGGTACAATACACCATGTTAGCGAATAAATTAAAATTGACACATGTAAAATTTACACACACGTTTTTATGATTTTTACATGATTGTAAGACTCATGCCGGCTACATACGTAACGATAAATCGTTTCGATAAAACTGTGCAGTCCGACTGTGCAGATAAATCGAACCGTGTGTATGACAAATCGTTACGATAATCGACAACGATCACAGACAGTCACAGTCGGACTGCACAGTTTTATCGTTACGATTTATCGTTACGTGTGTAGCCGGGGTAAATTTTGTTTCCCGAATAAACACACATTATTTTCTCTCGGAGTAATTAACAATGGAGCCGCCATTAACAGGCATTCCCCTCTGTCGAAAATAGGCGGCCAATGGTCAACCACATGTCAATTATATGTATGGACTGACGTTTATCTGACATGACGTACCTATACATTTGATGTGCCCCTCCCCCGCAAAAAACGGCAGACTATTTTGTACCGAAAATTTTAGACATGGCGTCTCCGTTGGTTATATCCTCCAAGTATTTTCTGGACGAAAAATGGCGATGTTTTCTTCTCCCTCCCCTCCTACCCTTTCCCCTTCCCCCTTGTCGCCACACCGCTTTCGAACGCGCTGACGCCATTTTGCCTGTGAAGTCAAGTATTTTTGGTGTTGAATTTGTGATTCCAAATATCAATCAAATATGGGTGAAGATAAAGGTAAGGCATTTATAATATTTAGTATACATATAATATATATCAAGACCTGTTTGTGAGTTCAGTTTCCTCATTGATTTGATGGTGAACAGATCGCCGACGCAGATCCCGTTCCCGAGAGAGAAGGCGCTCCAGATCACGATCAAGGGAGCGCCGTGAGAGAGAAAAGCGGCCGGCAAGGAGTAAATCGAGGTCTCCGACGTCGAAACGGTCGCGTCGCCGCAAGCCTTCGCTCTACTGGGATGTGCCACCACCGGGCTTCGAGCACATCACTCCTCTGCAGTATAAGGCTATGCAGGCGGCCGGCCAGATCCCGGCGAATATCGTAGCAGACACGCCCCAGGCGGCAGTCCCTGTGGTTGGCTCAACCATCACTCGGCAAGCGCGAAGGTTGTACGTGGGCAACATACCATTCGGTGTCACTGAAGAGGAGACCATGGAGTTCTTCAACCAGCAGATGCATCTTTCAGGATTGGCCCAAGCGGCCGGAAACCCAGTCCTCGCTTGCCAGATAAACTTGGACAAAAACTTTGCATTCCTCGAGTTCAGATCTATAGATGAGACCACTCAGGCCATGGCATTTGATGGCATCAACTTCAAGGGGCAGAGTTTAAAGATTAGACGGCCACATGATTACCAGCCCATGCCTGGCACTGAGAACCCATCTATTAATGTTCCAGGTTAGTAGAATTAATCCAGTTTAAGTTGTAAGAATTTTTATGGTTGTGGGATGTTAATAACTACTGAGACTCTAAAACCAGAGATTTTATAAAGCATGCCTTATATCAATGCATTATTTTTATTTATTGATCTAATAAGTAACACAGCATTACAGTATAAAACCAAGGCACTGTGAAACTACAAAGTAAAAGAAAAAAGAAAAACAATACACATAAAAATGAAATTAACTAAACATTAGATTTATAAAGGACCCCGGACCTAAAGTATGGAACAGTTAAATATCTTTAGATTTTGATATGTTATTGATTTCAGAGTCCTGAACAAAGGTCGCTAGGGGTGCTAGCACTGTCTCTGAGTCCCTTTCAGAGTTTAGACTGATTTTGTGCTAGATAACAAAGTATTAACTAGTTTTATGAAACTGCACAACGGGACTTAATCGCGTATTTAAGTTTTAAGATTTACCTCCGATGTTTCGATGATGGCGTTGTCCCCATGGTCTCGGAGAAGACTGGCTCAAGTTGACATCAACATCTTCTAGCCCTGCGAGTTTTTCGAACTACCCGCACTTGGCTAACTAACTTTTAACTTTTATTAACTAGTACTTCAACAAGATTCAATTCCCAACTATTTATTTAAACAATTGACATTAGATTTAACCTATATTTCGATAAGTGGGCCATTTAAAGAAAGATAAGATGACTACAATGTTAACTTTAAAGTCTTACAATTTGAAATGTTCTTTCAGCTGGAGTTATCAGCACAGTGGTTCCAGATTCACCACATAAAATATTCATAGGCGGCTTGCCTAACTATCTGAATGAGGATCAGGTAATTGCTTTATTTTTTCTTAGTTGCCCTTACACTTGCAACTGAATCCCATTTATAGATCCCAGACACTGAAATGACTTTAAAATACTCGAATTTATTACTACTACAAACTACTAAAACTAGAAAATTTGTGAATGATATCTTAAAAACTGGGTAGGGTTCATAATGGCAGAAATTACCTTTCTAACTCTAAGATAAGGAAAATTATATGGCTAATGTTGATAGGAAATGAAACATCATTTCAGTTTCTAGGATATATAAACTTAATTTTTGTGTTTCATGAAACATTAATTTCAAATGTATACCTTATTCATATGAAATTTATTTTAAAAGTACATACTACTACATGGACACCTGTTTGACTGCAAATATGAAGTTAATGTATCATTTATCAAGAATTTTATTTATATTATCCATATTATGAAGATTTGCATTTAATTTGTTATTTCAGTATCTAATTAATTGCATATGAAGTGGTATTTTGTTTTACAGAAAAATGCCTTGTTTTTAAATGTCTGTGTCAAAATTTCATAGCCAGCTTTTAGGTTTCTAGGTAAACAGTTCCTTTTGCGGCCATGAATATGAGAGTGATGCTGAAGCACTGCAGTGCATGCACATTTCAGACTTCCTTACTATCTAATCTTCTGACAACTACTCAGGTTATCCTGCCAAGTTTCTTATTCCATGGACTTATTTTTCCAAATTATATTATTGCTCCCATTATGAATTAATATAAAAATCTCCACATACATTTTATGTATTATGTCATTTTTACAGCATAACATTTTAGGCTTTTTAAATATATAAAAAACCTCATTATTTCAATATTTGCCTCAAAAAAAATTATTCAACAATTGAGCAAATATGACTATAAATGAGTGTATCAGTAAGGCGATTCCTATTAGGTAGCCGCAACATTTCAGGGCGAGATTCAACAGTTGACAGGGCTACGGTGGCGCCAGCAGTGAGCCGCGATATATTTTGGTCCATTTCAGGTATTTCAGGTACCCTAGCATGGACGAGCGTCTCCTCGCTCGACGATTACCTTAACAACTCACTGATAGTCTGCTTTCTGCCCCTCCCTAGCTTAGATATGGCACATTCGCGGCCCGCGTGTCACTGTTGTCTCTCATTCTCACCTATACGTCTTGTACTTGAACGAGACGTCGGCACTCCAAGGCAAGTCTCCTCCATTCACACATAATACTAAAATGCGGCTAGACACAGGTCAGATAACATACATTAATTTGCTGCATATTGCCACTTATGTTCACGGGAACATTCAAACTTTTAGTATCCTTTCTGTGTTATTAGATAAACATTTATATATTATTAAATAATTTGTATTTTTTTGGTTTAATGTGTGACTTGATTCGCACTTATGCAATATGTTATGAAACAGGTGAAAGAACTTCTGATGTCATTTGGACAACTCCGGGCTTTCAATTTAGTGAAAGATTCTTCAACGGGTCTCAGCAAGGGATATGCCTTTGCTGAATATGTGGACATTTCCATGACAGATCAGGTGAGAATAAACATTTCATTGCAACATTCAGTTTTCTTATCTAAATTTTTTACTAATCTGGATTTATTTTTAGGCCATCGCGGGTCTGAATGGTATGCAGCTGGGTGACAAGAAACTCATAGTCCAACGAGCCAGTATTGGGGCAAAGAATTCAACATTAGGTAACACATTATACTTAAAACTTTTTTTTATGTTTATACATTTATGACCCATTTTTATGCATTTTTGATATGGGTTGATATTGAGTTGTTTAGGACCCTAAAGCACATTAGTAATCTCATAAGATGATGCTAGTCTATTCAAACGTAAGATAGTACGTTGGTACACAGCAATGGCTAAGTCTTCATTTATTCACAGTTCGCATTGTTTAATTTTGGTTAGAATGGTGACTAAAATGTTCATAGGTTCACGCACTGAATAAAATATGACTTTAAAGGCCAAGGTTGAATTAAAACTAAGTCTTCAGCCCATGCCCACGTAATATGTTATGCCTTTGAGGCTGACGACATTAATTCTTTAATTAATTCTAGACCGGCTCTGGCAATCATGATATTTTCACTATCACATATAGAACTTATAATTCAAATGAGAAAGAAATAACATCCATAATTAAAATGTTGCTTTTGATTACGAGTATCAAGAATACTTATTTGCGCAGCTGGCTGTAAAAAAATTTGAATAGGGACCGTGCGCGTCGGAGGGTCTGCCATCTTGTGGCTTGAATCGGAAATATATGTGCACATGTACATTGCCAAAGCAAGTGCTACCATCTACCGTTCTCGTCGCCATCTTGTGGGCTACATCGGAATCATAAACGACACATTTACGCCTCGTGCCAAAAATCTGACGGTTTCTATAGTTCATTCATATATAATGTGTGTTGCAGCGATGACGGGCGCGGCGCCGGTGCAGCTGCAGGTGGCGGGGCTGACGCTGGCGGGTGCCGGGCCGCCCACCGAGGTGCTGTGTCTGCTCAACATGGTCACGCCCGACGAGCTGCGCGACGAGGAGGAGTATGAGGACATCCTTGAGGACATCAAGTGAGCTCTTTAATATTAGCTTAGGATTCATCCCCATATTACATCACAGGAACAGGGGGAAGGAAGGTCATGCCAAGTCTGACAGTATGTATTAAAGACCTATCTTTTTAGAAAAAGTGTGACATGGGGGGAGGGTGGGTCTAAAACATCGAAATTTTGTGTGATGTAATTAATGGACAAACCCTTACTTGGAGTCAGATGCACATAGTTCTTGCGAACGCCTTATTAGTTTAGTCTATTAGCTAACGGAAGTCAAACTATATTAAACAGCTTAAATTTCTTTAATCTGATAAGGATTTGATGTGTTTATATTTTACAGTGACTGGTATAAATCCGGTGAATGCAATTAGGTGAAAATAGCACATTTGAGACAGATAGTTATAGTCGGGTAAAAAATCCTAATTCCCTCCACAAAAAGACAATCCAGAAATAACTATTATCGCCAGTTCCTTTTTCTTTGAACTTGGCTGGACAAGCTGCCGCATCGCGTGTCTAGATAACGAAATTACACTTTAGGCTACCATATGGCAAGTTATTTCGACTTTTTAAGAGTTCAGCTTTATGAATTGTATAAAAATTTAATAACATGTTTATTTGAATTACAGAGAGGAATGCAACAAATACGGCTGCGTGCGCAGTATAGAAATCCCTCGACCCATCGAAGGCGTGGAAGTGCCTGGTTGTGGAAAGGTAAGAGAGCCTTATTTATGCCCTTGATTACAGGCAGCTGAACCAAAGAGTTGATTGTAACTTGTACCTAATACATGTTGTATGAGTATTAGTATGGAATATAGATCTAAGTGTGTAAAGCAGATTGAGTTCTATCATCAGAGTGACCTGACTGACCTTTAAGTAAAGTCGTTTTCAAAAAGAAGCTAATCTAGATTATTGCATCACGATGATTAATATTTTTACAATTTGACAGTACCTAATGCCAACGTTACAAAAAGCAACATGATGGTTACTTATGTGACAGAACTATCTAACTTATTATACTTACTGATAAAATGTTGTTCTTTTACAGGTGTTTGTAGAGTTCAACAGCATCGCCGACTGCCAGAAAGCGCAGCAAACCCTCACAGGAAGAAAATTCAGCAACAGAGTCGTGGTCACATCATACTTCGATCCAGACAAGTACCACCGTCGAGAGTTCTAACTCTTATATATAATATGTACTTGACTCACCGTGAAATCATTTTTCTCATTTGTTCATTAGTACAATCTCTTAAGTGACATTTTCCGAGGTATGCGCTCGGTTTAAGATTTTCATATACCATAATTAATATTATGTAATAAACTAAAATAAATTGATTTTATCGAGGCGATAGTTTTATTCGACAAAACATTAACATAAAATTAAAACAAACATTAAAATTAAAACATAATTCCAAATTACGTTTGTTAATCGCTTAGCCGCGAACGTGTATACATTATAACGGTGGTTTAACATAAATTAATACTAAAATACATAACGTGACCTGTTAAACGTCTTTCGGGTTTTATTTTCTTAGCCGTGCTTAACCCTTTTCCAGGCTACAAGGTTTCCTCACCAAACTACAAGGTTTTTCCAAAAAATGCAAATATATTAAAATGTATGCAGCTTTGCTAATTCATTTAATGATAAGTAACCGAAAGACCAATCGAATATGAATATGAACCTTAAATCGGATTCCTAAGGTCGAAATTCTTTGGCGGGTATGTGGTCGCTAGGTGCACTATGCCTGGAAAAGGGTTAAAACGTAATTGACCAAGAATGGTTCCAAAAGACGTTCATCTCACGTTTCGTATAAAACTGCTCTTCAAACGTCTTCATTCTGCAACGCAGGTTGATAAGTATTCAGAGTGCCCGTTTCGGAGGAGAGGACGAGTTTTCTCATAACCACGTACAGAACGCCGCCAATCAAAAGCATTCCAATGCCTGCGAGGAGGCTTATCGCCCAAGCTGGTATCGCGTTGCCACCTAGAATTAAACGAGCTACATTAAATCAAGGCTCTGAACCGGTTTTTTCTTCATACAAAAAATACCGGTATTATTACGTTCTTTTTCGTTCTTTGGTTTATTATGTAACTTTGAATGGGACTAACTATCTAATAATACGAAGTTGTTACCTAAGTACATGATTCAGTCCTACGTAAAAAGCATAAAATAATTAAAAATATTGGGCTACTTTAGGATTTGAAAAAAAAAACCGGTTCCGAGCCCTGCATTAAACACTAGGTCTAGGTTTAGTATCGGCAATATCGTGTTTTGTTTTGATTACAGAAGAGGTGTAAATCTAAGAAAAAAGTCGTGCCCCCGAGTTTGATAGCTGAACTAGATGGCGCCATAGGTTTTGTAGCAACTGAATTGCCAAACATCAAATTTTGACAACCAGAGTTACCGTTACAGCGATATTTTTTACCTCTTCTACTAATATACATATTAATAAACAATCGCGAAACCAGAGACGAGTAAATATTAAAGACTAGAAGCCTCAATACACAGTTCATCCTTGTTGTAGTAGATGGCGCTTATAGGTGACCCACGACAAAAACGCTGCAATTTTATTATATAGGGTAGGGTCATAATATATTATGTATCCTCGCCACAAATAACAATACTTTGGCCGTAAAGCAAGCGGACCATTATTGACCGAGCGTTGGCGAAGGTATCGATTTCAGCTTGGGCAAGAATGCTAAAATGATTCAACAAAGTATATTTTATTTATACACGTTTTATGCTTATATCGTGAGGTCTAAACTCTACAACTCACTGTACCACTCGTTAAGTAAAGGTAACCAAGTTACTTACGGTAATAAGTCCGTGTCATGACACGTCTTCCTCTCAAGATCTTTCTTCGAGCTTCAGCCTCCTGTGTGAGCGTGCTGATGATTACTGAAAAGTTTACATACCAAGAAAGGCTTAAAGTTTTTGTCTAGTAAAAATAATTACATACATATGACGAACTTACACCTAAAAGTACTCATTTAACTCGCGTTTGCAATAAACACGACGTTTTTCAACAATTTCAACCGTATGACAAAGTCACTTGAAACTCTTGAAAGCTATAGTCTAGATATTGTTTTCGGGCTGTGAATACCCAAATTACCTGTAACCTATCTGTTTTGTTAAACGCACCCAAATAGTTACTTTTTTGTGTATAAAACAGAATATTCTAAAATATGCTAACAATCTCAACGCACTGTGTAATGCAAAGTAGGTCAAACTTAATTAGGTTGGTACCTATTCAGCATACCTTAACAAAGCAACTCGAATACAATGTATGTGAGATAAGGAGGTCTGTGTCACAATAGGACCCTCATCATACGTACCCAAGATAGCCGCCAAGTAAAACAGTAAGGACTTCCTTTGTGCCATTTTGGATTACTGTCACTCCTTTACATTAATTATAATAAAACAACTTTGCACTAAAAACAGCCAACAGTTTGGAACGCAATACAAGGTGTGTTCGTGCTAGCCTCAGTTATCTTATCATACTGATAAGAAGTATGATTACTAACAGTTTACTTGGTAGCGTAGCCGTGGTTCTGTACTGGTCAGATGAGTCAAGTGTTATCTATTCACAGAAATACCTACCTGCTTACGAATACCTAGCTCAACGACTTTTACGGTATGCAATCTCTCCTTAGAGAACCAAAATATGTGATCTATGATTAGCAATAGTTGTTATGAACTTATAGGTCAGTTACTGTTTGAATTAAGGAAAGTCGATTTGGGTAAGTCACTTCCGACATGGTCGACAATTAGGTACGGTAAACCTTGGTAGGTAGGTACATCCGGTGTAACAGGTACATACTATTCAAATATTCAAAGATAATATTCAAAGTAATGTATACGATACGACGCAAACAATAATATGTGACGTTCCACGGCAAAAGGTACCTTATGGCGGCTGGCGCTTACGTCGCATAGCGCCGCAATAATATTGGTGCGGCGTTAATAATAGCGTAAGCGCCAACCGCCATAAGGTACCTTTACCCGTGGGACGCCACATATATTGACGACGGATGCTCCGGATACCAGCGTCTTATTGATTCATTGCAGTAGGTATCCTGCCGCCGAGGCATTTCTAATTCTAGGTACAGGGTCAGGTGGACTAAGTCAGGTCGGTCGGTCTTCTTAATTCTCTAATCTCTAGGGCCTAGGCGTTGGTCTTAGGTTAGTGCATTTTTTACCCATCATGCAAAGCTCGGATCAGCCCAAGATTTTATGGATGAAATCCGATAAAAAAGGCAAACTGAAACATATTTAATTTATTTATTTCTAACAATTATTATAATTATTCTAAACTATGTCCGTACAGTAAAATTATTTATTTCTCATTGAAAATATTTTTTAAGTCTGCTTCTGCCATAACTTGCGCTGTTACTGAATCCGGGTTTTTAACGATTGTTTTTTGCGGCGCGGCTTCTTGTCGCTGGGTATATTGCGTGTCCACAGTTGCGGAAGCCTTGTCAACGAGCTCGGTCTCTGGGACGCCTTCAGACTTCAACTTTTCGTATTGTTTCACTAGCTTCTTTATAGGCGTTTCTCCGGTTGGACTTAGCATGTTGATGACGCCGTAGCCTTGTCCGGCAGAATGGAATTTCCTGTAACATTGGATTATTAATTGCATTAGGTATGTGCAAATAGGACTGACATCCGTCCAATATCTTCATATGCCCTAGTTCGGACCTAATAGTAGGTACGGTGGTAGGAGGAATAATGGTATGTAGGTAAGTTTTTCCTACAGTTATAGACGTTATAATAACGTTTTGTTACAAAAATATTTTAGTGTAAGTACATATAACATAGGCATTAAGTAGAGCTGTTAAGAAACTTATTATTTTTGACGACCGGTCTGGCCTAGTGGGTAGTGACCCTGCCTGCGAAGCCGATGGTCCTGGGTTCGAATCCCAGTAAGGGCATTTATTTGTATGATGATACAGATATTTGTTCCTGAGTCATGGGTGTTTTCTATGTATTTAAGTATTTGTGTATTATATATATCGTTGTCTGAGTACCCACAACACAAGCCTTCTTGAGCTTACTGTGGGACTTACTCAATCTGTGTAAGAATGTCCTGTAATATTTATTTATTTATACTAGGTAACATTTTAATAGTAAATAAATATATATTTATTAGGTACTTACGCTCTAACAACATCTTCTTCATAAAGAATAGGTCTTATGGGTTTGATTTCTGGCAATGGCTTTGCAAATTTCGGTTCTGTGAGCGGCGGGAACCGCTTGTAGATGTCGAACCACAGCGGTCGGTCGTCTGGCTTCATTGCTCCGCGAGTTATCAGGCCCTCCACTCTGTGCAACGCAGATTGAAATTTATAAGTGTGTGTAAAGTATGAATAAGTCTTTGTCCTCAATAATCAGTTTTTAGACCAAAACAATTCATTACAGTTAGGGCAACTTAGGTTGCACTGTTCTATCATCTTTGGTTTCCTTAATAATGGAAGGATTTACTTTATTTGAAATATTAATGAAAAGTCAATTCAGTGATTGAAAAAAGGTTTGCTGATTTTGAAGACAACTTAACTGCAAAGGTTTATAGTTCATACAAACACTGCAAGATAAATATAAGCCTATTTTAAAATAAAAGTACTTTTAAGTAGAACAAAAACATATACTCAAGACTAACTTTGTGCAACTAGTATGTAGTGTAGACAAAAGGGCAACTGGCACCTAGCACAAGGAAAAATGTCTGTGAAAAAAAAAACAAAGATAACCCAAAATATTTATTAATACAAACAAAAATCAAATTTTTCATATTCTTCTAACTTATAACCTTCTTATAATGTGCCTCAAATTAATAAAATCATTGTGAAAATAGTACATGTAACAATTTACTTATCCTAAAAACAGAAATCACATTTTTCGTAGTCTTCTAACAAAAAATCTACTAGGAATGTCTCTAAAATATAAAATGCAATCATTGTGAATATTGTCAGTTTACAAATCATTTTGCATAGCATGAAAAATCGTTTTGCGTAAATTGTCCCAGCCATTCCGCTTAGTTTCTATTATTAGCTTCTGCTCCAAATTCTTAAGATCATCCTCTATTTCTTCAGTCAGTTTTTCATTCTGTGCCTTATGTAGAACATTCATTTCCTCGTATCTGAAATAATTACCAATAACATACTTAAATATTATAGAAAATGATATTTAATATCTTAATTTACATAAAAGTAGAATTCAGTACAAACTGACCTCTTTTTAAAAGAGGCATGGAACTCCCACAACATCATCAGACTTTGTTTTTGAGCAGCACAAGACTGTTGAATGCACTTCAATAGAGCTCCAGTGAGTTGCTCTAATTTATCTTGATTTTCTTTCATCTGTTTGTGTTCAGCTTCTTGTTGCTTAATAATATTTGACAAGTTATTTAGCATAAGATCAGTACATTGTTGCCTGAAACAATATAAAAAATATAACCAAGAAGAAATTTACAGGGTAAATCACCAAAGAAGCCAAAATGGTAAGCAAATTAATATTACCTTGATTCTATTTGCTGCATAATTGTGTCCCGGACTTTCTGAGGTGTCTCAGATCCTTGACTTGCTGAGATCTTTCTTTTTTTCATGCTTACTTGTTGCTCAATCATTAAACTGGACATGTCATCTTCTTGTATTGCTGGTGCCGCTGATTTATTACGCTTTTGAGGTTTTCCAGTTTTAGGAGATTCTTTTACAAACTGGCTTTTATTCATGAAGTCGTTTAGATCTTCCGCCAAGAACTTGGATTTGCCCGTTTTCTTTGCATTAGACATTTTATTAAATCCCTTAAGTTCACCAAAACGAATTAAAGAGCAAATACTGCTTATATCGTACAAATTTACGAAATACGGCGACGAATACGCGTTCAAGTTTTTTCTTTCCCGCCAAAAGTACGTTTTCCCGCTGGTTTCACTTTTTTAAGTAATAGGCATTCGATTTTTAAATTAGGATAAAAAAGAAAAAGTATTTCATAATGGTAAGTTGGTAACAGAATATTATGAACTCAATAGTAGAATTGAAATATAAATACCTTGTGAAAATTGTGCCTATTCTTTCCAGTCTGCTACTCGCCATTTTTATACTTTAATATCTTGATTTTAATTGATAATTTGAAGAGAATTTAGGTTAAAATTAATCGAAGTAAATAAATAGGTATGCGAACTGACTGACAGCTGACACACTACAGACTGGTGTTGCCAGACCACAAATCTTAATCGAAATGTTTCGAATCAAGATCGATTGAATCGAGCCATTGCTCATCTAATGGTGATTACACACTGCGAAACAAGTGTGATATTTTTCTTAGTTTCCGAGTGGGCACGCACGAGCAACTTTGTCTCCGCAACTTTATATTTTGTCTCTGTCGCACTTGTCAGTGCGACAGAGACGGAATATAAGGTTGCGGAGAAAAAGTTGCTCGTGCGTGCCTACTCTTGAGTTGCACGAAAGGACAAATAGCAAAGTGTATCTCTTTCCTAGTTCTGAGTGATTCAATTTTATGACGACAACGGTGGCCCGCTCTCACCTCCAGCTGCCCGCAGGTGATGAGGTTGCAGTTGACAGCCGTGACGGGTACCGCGTGTAGTTGATACTGCCGATAGGTGGTTTTTGGTTATGGCCAGCCCATCGACACCCCATACTATGATAAACTATGAACGTACTTGTTACCAACATTGAGGCATAGAAATAATCTTATCGAATTAAAATGACTGTTGTTGCATTTTGGTAGCACATACCATACTTGCTTTCAACTTAGTCGTATTATACTTACTTTTCTTTAGGTTGGTATGATCGGTAAAACGTCAACCGTCATTTTAAATTTTCGTGACAGCGGTAATATTAAGTGATTATTTTTGAGTATAAGACAAAATAACTTTCTCTTTTACTTAAATGGGGGGCAAATCTTTGCGAAAATGTGAAGTTTGTGGGGTCAGGCGTGTAAGAAGATTAACTTCTGATATATTTTTGGCGAGATTTCCGCTTGACCCCAACAGGTCGATAAACTGATGTTTTATGCGATATTTTCATTTTGAGTCGTTACCAGATACTAATTTAATTAGTTTGGAGCAGTTTTTATCGTTTACAATCCTTGATTAAAACGAAAACATTCTGTGAATAGGTTCTTCTTGTAAAAAACTAGGTAACCTAAGGACACGAATAGTGTGCGAACAACTTGTCGATAATCCCTTTATTTCAGATGTCGATTATGGGTAAAGTTGACCGGCAACGAAGATTTGGTATATTTACCCATACAAAGATTAAACGAAAATAAATTTATTTGTGGAGATCATTTTCTTCCAACTGCCTTCAACAAAAATGGAAACAGGCTAAAAAGGAATGCGGTACCAAGCCTAAATCTCAAGGCGCCCCTCTCGGACGAAATTCTATCGTCATTCCCTATTGTTCCAGAGTTTGAAAAACCGGGCAAGTGCGAATCGGACTCGAGCACAAAGGGTTCCGTACCATAATGCAAAAAAAAAACAAAAAAAAGCAAAAAGAAACGGCCAAAGTTAAGCAACGCGGGGTGGTCAGTACTTGGATGGGTGACCGTTTTGTTTTTGAATTTTTTCCATTTTTTTTTGCTTTATGGTACGGAATCCTTCGTGCGCGAGTCCGACTCGCACTTGCCCGGTTTTTAGGGTTCCGTAGCCAAATGGCAAAAAAAACGGAACCCTTATGAATTCGCCATACCTGTCTGTCTGTCTGTATGTCTGTCTGTCTGTCCGTCCGTCCGTATGTCACAGCCACTTTTTTCCGAAACTATAAGAACTATACTGTTGAAACTTGGTAAGTTGATATATTCTGTGAACCGCATTAAGATTTTCACACAAAAATAGAAAAAAAAAACAATACATTTTGGGGGTTCCCCATACTTAGAACTGAAACTCAAAAATTTTTTTTTCATCAACATATGGGTGTGGGGTGTCTATTGATATTGAGGTTTCTAATATCATTTTTTTCTAAACTGAATAGTTTGCGCGAGCCGCGAGAGACACTTCCAAAATAAGAGAATGATAAATCTAAAAAATATATATGATGTACATTACCATTACCAAATCGTAAACCGCTATTGTATTATGTTACTTGCTGGTACGGAACCCTTCATGGCCGAGTCCGACTCGCACTTGGCCGCTTTTCTTTAACTAAAATCAGGCAAGTAAATTAAAATGTTTGATTATGTTAAGCGCCCTCCAGACTATGCGCGTGAATCGCGGGCGAAGCCGCGAACGCGAGTGTGGAGTCTAGTTCGCTGATATGCGAAATCGACTCCAGACTCGCGTTCGCGGCTTCGCGCCGCGATTCGCGCACGAGTGTGGAGCGGGCTTTACAGTGGTTTCTGCTGGAAGTGTCTCAGGACAAAAACGCAAACTAGGAGGTAAAAGATAAAAATAATACTTTAATTATATTTTTATTTTTTGACTTTCGTTTGAATTGAATATAACGTAATTTTACAACCTTGTTTAAGGTGAAGATGATGATTCCACAAATTCAAAACGAAATAAGGGTTATGACCCAAACAGTGTGCCATCGACCTCAACTTACGAGATTTCTGATAAAATGACACCACATCATTCAGAAATAGGTATTAAAATTTTATTAGTATTCATAATTTGCTACCTTTTTTTAGGGTTCCGTAGCCAAATGGCAAAAAACGGAACCCTTATAGGTTCGTCATGTCTGTCCGTCTGTCTGTCCGTCTGTCTGTCCGTCTGTCTGTCCGTGTATGTTACAGCCACTTTTTTCCGAAACTGTAAGAACTCTTGAAACTTGGTAAGTAGATGTATTCTGTGAACCGCATTAAGATTTTCACACAAAAAAACAATAAATTTTGGGGGTTCCCCATACCTACTTAGAACTGAAACACAAAAATTTTTCTTTCATCATACCCATACGGGTGGGGTGTCTATGGATAGGTCTTCAAAAATGATATTGAGGTTTCTAATATCATTTTTTTATAAACTGAATAGTTTGCGCGAGAGACACTTACAAAGTGGTAAAATGTGTGTCGTCCCCCCCTGTAACTTTTAAAATAAGTGAATGATAAATCTAAAAAAAAATGATGTACATTACCATGCAAACTTCCACCGAAAATTGGTTTGAGCGAGGCCTGGTAAGTATTTTTTTTTAATACGTCATAAATCGTAAACCGCAATTTTATTATGTTACTCGCTGGTACGGAACCCTTCATGGGCGAGTCTGACTCGCACTTTGCCGCTTTTTATTCTTAAACTGAATAAAGGCAAGTACATAATTTAATAATGTTATGTTACAGTAGTTTCTGCTGGACGAGTCTCAGGACAAAAACGCAAACTAGAAGGTAAAAGATTAAAATAATACTTTAATTATTACTTCCCGGCCGCCTAAACTGGGCTATAACCGCGAAAATCGAAGTTCGCAAATTGCGGGGATTTTTCTCTGTCACTCTAATTACGCCTTCGTTGGAGTAAAAGAGAAAGATCCCCGCAATTTGCGAATTTCGGTTTTCGCGGTAGCCGCTCTAGATAACGTAATTCAAGACCAAAAAAAGTAAGAAATGTTGCCACTTTTTTACTAGCGCGTCTTGTATTTATGTACAAATAAGTAACTAAAAGTACTTTTTTAAATAGTAGGAGTAAAATTACTAATGAATAAATTATCTTAACATGATTATTTATCAAAAGGAATTTACAATTTTACAAACAAATTATTGCAGTGGCAACATTGTCATACTTTTTTTGGTCTTGAATTACGTTTTGCAGTATAGGCGTTCAATTTTGTATGAAATTCCTTTACAGTTCTCTGGAGTTGCTCCGCCCTAAACGTGATACTTCGAAGCCTGATATAACGCCCGGAGCGACGACATTTCATTGCATGTTTGAGAAAAAATTGTTATTTTCTCAAACATACTTCGAAATGTATGCGTTAATATCATGAAATGAAGACATGAAGTTGCTCATTTGCTCGTCTCAACAAGATCTTTGACACAAGATAGTACTCAGGGTCTGATGATGGAGCCGGAAGGTGGTCACCGGTACCAATCAACCATGCAACTAAACCACTTCGTGTTTAGGCTCGTTTTATTCGTCTCAACAAGATCTTTGACACAAGATAGATAGTACTCAAGGTCTGATGATGGAGCCGGAAGGTGGTCACCGGTACCAATCAACCATGCAACTAAACCACTTCGTGTTTGGGCTCGTTTGATTTGTCTCAACAAGATCTTTGACACAAGATAGTACTCAAGGTCTGATGATGGAGCCGGAATGTGGTCATACCAGTTCGTTTTTAAACCCTCGTTGATACAAACTTTACAACCTATAGGTACCAAATGCAATGACGAAACATGTAAATAAGCGAGTACCTATAATTTCTTTCGAGTAATATACCTTCATAAGTACGAGTATGGGGCTATTAATAAATTACGTCGTTTCAAATGGAAGGAGGGGGGGGGGTCTGGAGATCGGATGATGTAGCATGACGTAGGAGGAAACAGAGTCATCCGAAGCATGAGTTTTGGATGATTTGAGGGGTGGGGCCCCGGTCAAAAATCGTCAAAAATAGATGACGTAATTTATGAACAGCCCCTATGTACATTTGCACTGCATTTAGTATTTTCGTACTTACCAAATAACAGTTTTAGGACTTTAAAAGTTAAGTACAGTTAGTGTTGTTATGGTTGATTTCAATATGCTTCGCGAAGGATCAAGAATGTTTAATCCATCATTGTAGTGCGAGTGTGGTAGAAGGAATCGGCATACTGAGCACGCACGGCCTGCCGCAGCGCGTAAAATACCTAAACTCGCTCAACCCCGAAATGTAATAGCGCTCTTAACGCCTTCTCGTAACTCATGAGGTCCTGGTAATTGCTCCGCGCTAAATTAAATTTTTAGACAGTTGTTTTCTCGATTTTGGCCACCGTAGCCTATAGAGACTAACAAGCAACGCTAAGTGGTTTTCGTAATCTATGGATGTTGCTATCTAGACGATTTCGTTATATATAATGACGAAATTACCTAGCACCTACGCCGCCGCCGCCGCCACTAACAAGTTCCTGTTACCAACTTGGTCGACATCCGCATAATGCGGATGTTGAAAATAATGCGGATGTTCCGCGGATGTGGATGTGGATGCGAATATCCGCAACATCCCTGATGTAAACTATTGAAGGTCCATTATTTAGCCTCAGTAAGAAGTTAATATCACACAAAATATTGCAGGTCGCATGGATTTTGAGCCATCTGAGGGCAGGTACCTGGCTTACCCCAACAACAGGGAAGTGACCTTATTGGAGTATGAGACTTGGGGACAAAGGATGACATTCACACACAGCTCAGTTAGTATTATTTCACTAACATGAGACTAATGTACATTACAATGCACATATTCGTGCAACCTAATTTGAACCTTCCATGAACCAAATAAAGTAGCATTTCTTTTGTTTCATTGTTTTTTAAGACAAACGAAATTCGTTCTAATTTACTTATCAAATAAGGTTCAAATTAAATAATTGTAAACTTTATATGGTGGATCTTAGAGGTTAATGCAGTCTTTCATTTTGCAATAAATTGTTATTGTAATTGGTAAATATTGAACAAAGTCTGATGTTTTTCTACCTGAGGAAGAGGCATAGGGCCAGGTGGGACCTCCATACAATTCAATGGACTTTGTGCACAAATTATACTGGAATACATAATTGTTCACTCTTTCCAATAATATATTGGATTATAAAGGAGCCTACTTAACAGTGGCGGCGCGTCCATTAAAGCCGATTCCCACCGGCTTGCCTGTTTTTGGACGTTCGAGCTGTAAAAGAAATATGTAAGCCAAATTTTATTAGCCCTGGCTTGCCTACGGATATGTTTCACGCGCCGCCCCTGCTACTTAAGCCAGATTTTTTCTACGATTTGAAGTTGCGATTGTTAGATTTGTTAGTTAGTATTGCAATTGTATATTTCAGATAAAATGTGCAATATCCCAATGTCGCTTTTCACCATGTGGTCAATATTTGGCGGCAAGCACCATAGCCGGGCAGATAGCGGTGTGGGAAGTACAGTCCGGTACTTGCACGGGCATCATCGAGCATCCCACATCACATAATGTTACAGCGATAGCATGGAACCCTAAAGGTAATATTATAATTAACTAAGAAACTTTTCGTTTTTATTATCATTATAATTTTCTTTTCTTGTTCTTTTATTTACGCTGTTGGTACAGTACGGATGTCTACCGTCTCCAATTCTCCCTCAATTGCTCAAAGGTTTACTGGAAGAGATCCCTTAAAGGGATAAGTTCGCCTTTGTACTAATGACGAATGTTATTTTTCCTGTTTTGTTTTGTTTTTTGTACAATAAAGTGTTTTACTACTACTACTACTAAAGGTATATAAAACTTATATTTACTATGCTTTTAGTAGACATACATTCCATACATATTTGTAAGGGTGGTGAGCTAATTAACAGTTATGCTGCATATACATTTGCGTCTGTCCACGACTTACCCCCTTATTCATAAACGTTTACTAAAGTTCACAAGCCGATAATAATCGTTTGTCCCTTTCTGACGTATATTAGTATGATGGAAATGGACAAACTATTATCAGCTTGTCAACTTTAGTAAGCGTTTATGGATAAGGGGGTTAATGCGTACAATTAGTACGTTCATCATCATCATCATCATCATCATCTGTTTTTTTGTACCCCATAATGTATTGAGCCGGAGCGCCATCTAACTCAGCAGTCGAATTTGAAGTAGGTCCGTTTTTTTTCTTAGACCAATAAGTCTCTGTGTATCCTGTATTGTATGTATCAGTGGCGGCGCGTCAAACATATTCATAGGCAAGCTGGGGCTAATTTGGCTTACATATTCCTTTACAACTCTGCTCAAACGTCCAAAAACAGGCAAGCCGATGGGAATCGGCTTTTATGGACGCGCCGCCACTGGTATGTATCTAAACTATTTATCTTTCAGGAAATGGTGTGTTGGCGTATTGCGATGTGTCCGGGCAGCTGGGTGCACTGATGAATTGCTATGGCAAGGACAGCAAGGCTGATGCTGATGCGCCTGACGATGTTGAAATGGTGGAGAGAGCTGATGATGGTAGGTTTATAATTATAAACTCCTCCTTCCGCCTCCTTGCATCGGTTTCCTCATCACCGAGGGTCGTGGCCACTTCTAGGGAACAGCTTCCCTTTGACAATTTGCCGCCATCTCTTTCTGTCTGTCGCCGAATGTATATAATTATAAATCACCAAATTGAGCAAAACTATCAGGGAATAAAGAAGTGGACCCAGTTACAAAATTGTCCTTATTAACAGCCAACCTGATGGCTTCACGTTTTAATACTAATGATTTCTTATTTCAGGTAATGACTTGGACAATTTGATCGAAAACTATAACAGTGACGACGATGACAACGCGATATCGCTAGAGAAGCTCAAGAATGAAACGCTAGGGTTGGGGACAGTGAGAGACGAAGACGAGTCAAGACCCGTGTCGCGGCACGAGCCGGCGGCGACCACGGTGCCGCCGCAGGCGCCGTTCCAGCTTTCTGCGACCCCGGGACACCTTGAACATAGGTACGAGAACTGTTAATATATATCTAAGATACTACAATGGTGATGATGACAACGCTATATCACTAGAGAAGCTCAAGAATGAAACGCTAGGGTTGGGGACAGTGAGAGAGGAAGACGAGTCAAGACCCGTGTCGCGGCACGGCACATACAAATTAGATTCGCGTTCACAAAGTTACTCACCACCTTGTACCATCAGCCGCAAAAGTGCATGGCGACTATGAATCAATTCATTCATAATTTCTCCACGCAAATTCGCAGCTCATTGTACTTCAAAAAACCTTTAATTTATTATAAAGCTTAAAATTATGTTGTTAACTGCATATGGTTTTTACCATTCCAGATACATGTGCTGGAACGACATCGGCATAGTCCGATGCCACACGCAGGAGAACGGCGAGTCGACCATTGACGTAGAGTTCCACGACACCAACCTCCACCACGGGATCAATCTCAACAACTACCTGAATCACACCATGGCCAGCCTGTCTGCGAGCGTGCTGGTGTTGGCCTGTGAAACGTCTAGGTTAGTTAGGCCCATTTGTATCATTCCGCCAACCCGGGGTTAACCGGTTAAACCTGGAGTTACCATGGTTATTTACCAGTACAATTTGACACTAGGTTAATGGTGAAAAAATTACTTATCCTTCCATAGAAAATGAACCAGCCAAAATGTATGAAACACCCTTTTCTTTTTCGCCATTTCGGTGTTGTCCCCATAGTAAAAGTTGTTCAGTATAATACCAAACCTGCCTGGCAACGGGAATGCAGTTATATTTTAGCCACCATGTATATCATTTTAATAACGTTAAAAAAACGTCTATAAAAATTATATAATGCATACCTAAGTTGAATTAGTTGTTATTTTCCTTAAGAATACATAAAATGGGAAACACTATGCATTCATCTCAAGGTTAATAATTATGAATGATTTGCGAAGATGAGGGTGAATTTTCCTTGCTAATGGGTATTTCTATAACTAATTGTGACAAATCAGATTTATGCAAATAATCTTTTAATGGTGCAATAAAAACTTTTTTTTGTACTCGTCGACTATAATTCTTGAATTAAGATTTCTTATACCAAACTTCAATTGGGTATTTTTAATGTATGGGCTCCCAACTCAACTATAATATTCATATCGATTCTGTTTAGTCAACTATAATGAAACTGACCAATCACAGCTTGCCGCGATCAAGAGGCCGCCGAAAGACGCTGGATGCGGGTCACTTCCAACCGGTACGAATGGAGGTCCAAGGGGGAGGCCTATGTTCAGCAGTGGACGTCTTATGGCTGAGATGATGATGATGATGATGATGAAACAAAATCTACCCTCAAATGGCTTCTTAAGTAAGCCAGTTGAGGTTGGATGAAAACATTACACGATCAAATAACGTAGGTTAAAGTCAGGTCGTTTGGTGACATATCTAGGCGGTTTTGCATTTGGTTGGTTAACCAATAAATCTTATAACTACCCGAAAATGTAAAAATTGTTTGTTTACTTTTATTTAAATACCTAAAGATACAGACTACAAGTGCTGGTATTAAAAAAAAGGTGGTACCAGAGTTAGGCTTGCAACTTTCAAAAAGATGATTATACAATCAAATCCTTTATTATGTATGACCTTTCCGGAACATCGAATTGTGTGTAATGCCAACTCCTATGTTGAATAAGACATGCACAAGATTTTAATGGTGATTATTATAGATAGACTACGCAATAGCTAATCTATTAAAAAAATATCTATATCTTACAGCAAACTAGTATGCATATCGCTGGTCGGCAGCAGCAAGGAGTGGAGCGTTTCCATGCCCGATACCGAGGAGATCCTGTGCGTCACGGCGGGCAGCGACGTCGTCGCGTGTGCGACTAACGCGAGGTTGCTGCGGCTGTTCACGCCAATGGGCACGCAGAGACAGGTCTGGTAAGTATTTTTTTTTAATACGTCATAAATCGTAAACCGCAATTTTATTATGTTACTTGCTGCTACGGAACCCTTCATGGGTGAGTCCGACTCGCACTTGGCCGCTTTTTAACGCGTGTTGAAAAAGCTCCCGTGCGAATGGGGGCTTACGTAATTTTAGAGATCTAAGCATACATACAGACAGGCAGCGGGAAGCGACTTTGTTTTATACTATGTAGTGATGAACAATTTGTTACTAATCATAATTATTATTAACAAATCATTTTGTTTTAGATGATGCTTCGACTTCAAGGGTAAAAACGAATAAAACCACAGATTGTATACGAGGAACACCGCCAAAATATGGCTACAGCAACATAGAAATACCTCCACGAAAAAAAAAACTTGTAAAAAAGTTGCAGCGAACACAGTGTTTGTTATCATCACTCTCAAAAACATCCGTCGATTTGGACAAATTAGATTCCGATTTTCTGAAAAATGTTGTATCAGACTCTCTGAAAAATCAAGCCCGGAAACCTAGAGGCAAGCGATGGAATTTAATTAACAAAATTTCTGCTGTACTTTCATAAAGTATCTTCTGTAATGCTAGATCCAAAACAAAAACATAAAATGAAAGTGAAATATGCCGCTCAAACTCTAAGTAATACTTTCGCAGCTATTCTAAAGATGATTGCAGAAAAATATGAAGACACAGAGTACGGAAAAGAAGTGGCACAAACATCCGAGGTAGTACGGGACCTTAATAATTTATTTGATTCTACTAATGGCCCATCAAACCCAAAAGATGTAATAAAGGGACGAAGACAAAATGTGTCTCGTAAAACCAATCACATAGAAATCTGGAATAGTTTTTTGAAAAAGCTGAAGTCAATGGAGTTCATGAAATCAGATAGCAGGTTAAGATTAAAAAGAGTCAGATGCGTGGAAGGTTATATTGTAACCATAAATTCGCTTAAAGATATCTGGTGTTATTGTAAGGATCAAGGATTTAACTATTTGAATTTACGCTCACTGAATCAAGACGCTCTTGAAAACCTATTCGGACTTATACGACAGAATAGCCCTACAAATCGAAATCCTACCTGCACACATTTTGTAAGTGCATTGAAATCAATTCATATTTCTGGAATGAATGCACCACATAACCGAGGATCTAATTGCGAAGAAGATTTGAACAAGTTATTGCTTGTCAATCCATTATGCCAACATGATGTTGATGGTGATGAGAAACTCACATCAATGACTACCAATGAAGAAGAAGAATATCCTGTTTTAATGATACCTGAAAATGAATTAGAGGAGCAAATTGAAACAGATTTAACAGACATAGAAAATCAACCTATTGTATATTTAAGCGGTTACATAGCTTATAGACTGTTGAAGAACGTAAGCTGTCAAATGTGTTCTAATTTGCTGAAACTGGAAGATGTTACAGATCACCCAATGTATAAATTTATAAGCTTGCGGGAGTGGTGGCAAGAAAAGAAATAATTAACGTACCCATCTATCCAGCTGTGTCGTACAATTGAGGAAGCGAAAAACTATTTTGAAAAAAATAGTCATTTATTATATGAAGAAAATGTCGGGCAAATGTTTTGCACACTCTTTGCGGCAAACATTAACATAACCTGGTGGACATGTAAGGAACATGAGGATTTCATGAAAAAACAATTATTTTGGCTTGTGACCAAAATCTTAATTAGAAGACAGTGCCAAATATTAAATTCGGATATTATTAAAACAGAAGAAATTTCTGCGAACGCTGCAAAGATAGCTCAACTAAGAAGCGCTGCAAAATAATATATGTAATAACGAGTATGCAATATCAATTCCACGCGGACGAAGTCGCGGGCAACACCGCGACTTCGTCCGCGTGGAATCTTATCTTCAACATTTTACATCTTTAGTACCTATAATTTTCATATCCAAGCAATGTTGACATTTTTTAGCAAGTTGTATGAAGTTTTAAGTCAAGTGGATTTTGATGTTGGTTGCTGAAATTACTTTTCTTGTATTCTCATAATAGGTACCTATGCCCTTATACAAAGATTCAAGTTCCGCATTCCGCACTCACTAAATATCTGATCTCCATACAAACTTTCAACCCCTTTTTCACCACCTTAGGGGATGAATTTTCATAAATGCTGAAATGAGTTTTCTTGTATTTTAATTTAAAACGTTTTTACAAAGTTTCAAGTTCCTTGCTTAAAATAAAATTTGCACCCGCAGACAAACTTCCATCCCCTTTTTAACCTCCTTAGGGGTTGAAATTCCAAAAACGTTGCAATCACTTTTTTTTGCAATCGGCTATTATGCCTTTCTAAGAAGTTTCAAAACCATTTGTAATGGATTCAAACTTTCAACCCCTTTTTAACCCTGTTAGGGGATGAATTTTACAAAACGCTGAAATTACTTTTCCTGTCTTCTAATAATATCCCTAAATACAAAGATTCAAGTCCAACACTCGAAAAAATGTTTGATATCCATACAAACTTTCAACCCCTTTTTCATCACTTTAGAGGTTGAATTTTCAAAAACGCTGAAATTAGTTTTCTTGTATTTAAATAATATATCTTTCAACGAAGTTTCAAATTCGTAGCTCAAAAGAAAACTTTAACCCCATACAAATTTTACGTTCATAACATAAGCGTATTGTAATAATAAACTATCTGTATCATATCTTTAATATGTTAAATAAAATTATTTTTATATTTTGCTTTTATTTTATTAATCCTAGTGATACTCAAAATTTACTGTTACTATAGTACAGTACAGCAGCATGTACAGTCGCCATCAGATATATCGAAGCGGCCAAAGTGCTCACAAATATCTGAACACGCCTCTATTGTCATGGCGCTAGGTGCGTGTTCAGATATTTTTGAGCACCTCGGCCGCTCCGATATATCTGATGGCGACTGTATCGCACATTTATCGATATCGATAAAGAGTAGGTACGCCAGTAGTGGCAAGCCCTAGTGTTGTTTTTTTTTGTGTTGGCAATATTGACATGTATTTGGTGTGTTGGCACAATGTACGTTCATAATTCGGTTTAAGGCTTGTTCGAAAGTGCCGACTCTTAAAACGTAGTGATTATATGCTCAGTGGTTATGGCGTTGCGCCGCTGTCAGGCCTCCAACCGCCGCGGTTCCGGTTTATGTGGACGACCTCTCGTTATTCCCCTCATCACTTGTTTAGCCTTTCTCTTTCTCTGAATTCAATACTACAAGCATAGACTGATACTATATTGAAGGAAACACGCATTATATGAAATCCTCTTTATTATTTTCATCTATTTAATCAAAATCACAAGTAAAACTCGTTTTCAAGGCATTCTCTTCTCATAAAATTAATACTCATATAGAATTACTTAAATGTACATACACATTCTTTACACTATTTACAAAAGGAACTTACACTAGTACATTCTGCATTATGTAATAGAATTTACTGAATTTAGGACACGCACATTCTATGGAGTGTCCACGACATTTATTTTAAAATACAAAACAACCATAGTCAACTTTATTAGCTGCTTCTTCACACATAGTCAGATCTCACATACAAATGAAGTCGCCTTTAGGAATTACCGTAGGGGCAGTTTGACATTCGCGGTCGACCCTATTTTTGAACCCTGAAAATAGTGAGAATCACATAAATAGCATCGCTCATTAAATAAATTTGTATTGCCCCAGACAGGGATGCCTAATGTGCGGTGTTCCACAAATTACAGAAGTAATAGCATTAGGACTCAAGCTTATTATAGTACCACGAAAATAACCGTGTACATGATAATAGACTTTCAGTCAATGTCATTAGAGCTCAATACGCGGTGAATTTTCGTGGTATTGCCTGTTAATTATGACTGTGATCTGTGTTTCCGGAAACTCCGCTTGTCGGCCTGCCGCGTCAGAATATCGGACACGAAGTTACGGTGTGTAAATACTCGGAGGATGTCTTCGCGGGCTTCCTGGATGCCTTCGCAGACTATCTTGCTTCTTTGAATGTTGCCCTGTATAAAGAAATAAGTAAAATGATTTTAAGTTTTTAATGTTTATACAATTGGTATTTTTATCTTGTTGTAATAATTAGATTAAGTGAATATTATAAAGATCATACGATTAGGCGGCGTGTTTTAATTTAAATATTGACTTGTTACCTTGAGCAGCTCGAGTAGTGTGTGCGAGTGCGGTTGCAGCGCGGCAGTGGCGCGGTTCGGAAGCGCCTCCAGCGCGCGCAGCACGCCCGCCAGCTGCGACCCCACGTCCGCTTCCAGCGACACCTGCACCCACGCAACGGGTTAAATGACAACTATAATAGCAATGCGCGAAGGTCGGAACTATCCCCTGTCGAGGCAGAGGCGATTTAGCGACCATACTACATATTTGGTTGAACTGTCACGGCACGGACACGGAGCACGGACGGAGACGGGTTATCCCACATTCGCCCACGAACCTTGTAACATATAATTTAACAATGAGGGTTTCCGTGATCGAGTTTTTCACTAGATGACAGCACCGTGGCACAATAAATAATAGTAGTACAGAATACCCACTCTATAACAAAACGCGTCTGTTACAATTAGGACAGATATGGCCGCTAGGTGGCGACAGCGCCACGCGCGGCTTATGGCTAGCCACCAAAATTGATGTGGAACGGATGTACTTTTAGCTACCTGTAGCAAAGCGATGAAATCGCGAGTGAGCCACGCCTGACCGTGGCGAGAGGTCCAGCTGTCAGAACCCACCAATCATGTTTAGCCATGTTTTTTTATTGGTGGATTTTGACAGCAGCTCTCAAAAAGACCTCTCGTCACGGCGCTGCCATCTACCGGAAACCCTCAGTGCTGGTGTAGTAAACACTTTAAGGCTGCGGTACTGACCAGGTCGTCCATCTGCGCGGTGAGGTGGTGCACCTTCCAGCCCTCGGCGGTGCCGAGCACGTGGCGCTGGCTCGCGATGGCGAGGATGTCTCTGGCGCGCGGCTCGCGGCGCCGCACGTCGCCCGGCCGCGCGAAGTGCAGCGCCGTGGCGCGCCAGCCGCACACGTAGCTCGAGCTCAGCAGCGGCCCTGCACACGTCCCAACACTCATTACCGCGTACGCAAAACTCTTCTCGGAGCGTTTCTATAATTTTTTGCCATTTTATATATTTTGACCTTTTTTGCCACTTTTGTGTTATTTCTAGACAGGATCGCGAGCCCTTTTCATCCTTATAGGAGAAAAAAAGTATCCTAAAATACCCATAAATTTTTCAAACTTTCCTTTTTGTTACCGCCATACAAAGTGTATGGGGAAATGGTAACAGAAGAAAACTCTGGAACTTTTTTATTTCCCATTAGGATCGAAAGAGCTCGTGATTCTGAGTCTACTCAGATAACAACAAAAATACTAAACTAATAACAACAAAAAAGTGGCAAAAAAGGTCACAATGTATAAAAATGGCAAAAAATAAAAGAAACGCTCCTCTATAAACAAGCAGGGCGACGTTCTAATATAAGTACATTCATAGCGTATTCCTGCATACATGTAAACCCGCAGAGATGACTTACTTTTTGGCGGCGGCTTCACCTCGACGGGGGGTGGCGTGGGGGGCGCATCCTCGGGGGGGAACTCGCATTGTCTGACGTCATTGGTTAGCCTGCGACACATTACACGATTACATTATGATTCGTTATTTCTTAAAAAAAAAAACAGATTCTAATTCATTGTACACCAAAAGAATCGGCGTGTGGCTCCGGTGAATCTGGCCAAGATCTCGCAGTCATGATGAAAGAAAGGGACCGAATCCTCCTGTTGGCACGTGCTCTCAGCGTGTTCGGTCGTGCATAGAGACCTGATATGTGAATAGTACCAGGCGTGGCTCACTCCGCGATTTCGTCGCTTTGGTACAGGTAGTTAAAAGTACATCCGTTCCACACCAATTTCGGTGGCTAGCCATAAGCCGCGCGTGGCGCTGTCGCCACCTAGCGGCCATATCTGTCCTGATCGTAACAGACGCGTTTTGTTAGAGAGTGAGTCTTCTGTACCTAGTAGCAAAAAGAATAGATAGTATAGAGGGGTCCTGTCGTAGTAAATGTTGTAGTCACTGTAAATTTACTGCCATCTATCGACACACGACTACAACTCAAAATAAACACGTATAAAATTATCAATAAAATGAGTATTTATGGATAAATGATTTTATTATTTTTATATCATTTTGACCCATGTTCATTCACTGATATCTATGTGTTAAAATTGTTAAATATGAAACGGTGTCGTCACGCCATCTAGCCGAGAATAGGCTAAAGGTGTGTGCGCCATCTATGCAAGAATGACTTTTTCTTGATTTCCGAGGCACGTTTTTTTCTTAGACTATATTCATCTTTTACGAAGTTACATATGTCTTTGCTAGTAGTATTATTTATTCTGTGTCAGTACTCACATCTGCTTGCGCGGCTTCTTCCTGGGCTCTAGGTCGGGGTGCGGGTCGGGCGGCGTGTCGGGCGCGGGCGAGGAGCTGGCCGACATGGTGGTGGAGCCCGAGCCGGAGCCTGCGCCTGCGCCGGCGCCGGCCGGCACGTCCTCCCACCCCGTGCGCCCGTACATGGCGGCTTGCTTTGTGGGTGACCTGGCATGTATTTGTGTATTGCTTAGTCACTTTCAATACGGAGAGTACTGTCAGCGCCTTCGATAGGTTATACGATGGTAGTAGTACAGTCATTATAGATTTTGACCCGTGAATAATAAAATGGCCGAGTTATTCAAGCACAACCGTTTTTTTGAAAAAAAAAACATTTTTCGAATATACGCAGGAGCCTGATTCAGTCTACTTTTTGAATTTACACTCCCAGTGACCCCCCCGAGGGACCTACGAAAAAAAATCCAAGTAGAACTAATTATTCACGGGTAGGGTCGGTTTTTTGGCTATAATGACTGTACTATAGCAACTGTGTAACTAGAGAAGAAAAAGCTCCTCTCGAAGGATGAATTTAGGGGGGGTCAAAAATCGTCAAAAATAGATGACTCAATTTATGAACAGCACCATTTTAGAAAATATACTATAAAACCTACTGCGGAAAATTTATGGTTGGTTTTAGAACCACCAACTTTGACATTTTAGAAGCTTACAAGTGGCCAAGGTAGTGTAATTAAAAAATATGCACCTTTGACCTATGACGGCGCGCCCCATAGCAGCCCAACGCTCACTATGAGGTTTGGTATCCCTAAATTTTGGAGTTAGGGCTGAGTTAGAAGGCGCGCGAACTCGCGTGCGATTTTAGTTACATTGCGGACTGTTGGTTATACGTCCAATTCAACCGACCGACCAAAATCCGCCATGTAATGAAACTCGCATGCGAGTTCTCGCATCGTCTAAATGAGCCCTCAGTTAAAAACGCTCCTGGTTGTGAGTACATACCCTTCAGCATCCCGTTTCCTCAGTATGGAGGGGCGCGGCGCACCGGGCGGCTGCGCCGGCGCCGCGGGCAGCGCCGCGCCGCGGATCTCAGTCAGCGCCTGCACCGCGTTCACCACGCTTACTGAAGTCACTGCTAACAAAAATTAAATAATAGTCAATCAATCAAAGCATTTATTTTCAGGCTACTAAGGCCCATACATACCTTACAGACTAACATATATATACACTAATAAGAAATCATTTTCGTGACTCAGTTTTCTGTTGCGGCGTCACATGCTCTGGTGTAGGATTCGGCAGATTCCCACGGAACCGCAACAACAGCACAACAACATGAAATTTTGTATATCCTCTATAAAAAACGTTTCCTAAAAGACAAGTACAATTGTAAAGGCGCGCTGTTGCCACATTCACGTTCGCTAGTTGCGGTGGGAGCGGTTGGGGTTGCGGCGCGCCGTTGCCAAGTTCACTTCAGACAGTTACCTAGCGGCTGCGGCTGCGGTTGCGGCGGGGGCTGCGCGTGCGACTGCGGCGGCGGCTGCGCTTGCGGCTGCGGCGGCGCCAGCGGCTGCAGGCGCGGCTGCGGCGGCGGCGCGCGGGGCACCTCGTAGTACAACTGCGGGGGTGCGCTGTTACCCACGCCGACACCGACCACCTGCATAAGGGCTGATTTAGACGGCGCGCGAACTTGCATGCGGTTTTAGTTACATTGCGGACTGTGGATTACGTCCGATTCAACCAATCAAAACCGGCATTGGAATGAAACTCGCATGCGAGTTCTCGCATCGTCTAAATCGGGCTTAAAGAATTCAATAAAAAGACACGCAAATTCGGGACTACAGTACAATTACGACTTTGCCAAAAGTAGGTTATACGAAAAAAAAATGTAAAAATCAATTTTAAGTGACAAGTTTACCAATAAAATTTATTTTTTATGTACAAATACATTCAAAAAACTGAAAAAAAAAAACAAAACAAAAAAAATTTTTTTGGCGAAATTGACCTATACTCATATTAAATGATTTACTTCTTTTGACCTCAGAAATGCGTGGTTAAAATTATTCGGTTTACTCATGTTACACCGTGTAGAGACGTGTATTTTTGAGAGAGATATGTTACCTTAGCAGGCTGGTAGTTCCTCGTCAGCAGCGGCAGAGGGCGAGCGGCCGGCGCGCGCACTGCACCCGCGATCACGCCGCTTGAGAGGCTCGCTACAAGATAAACAACATTTTATAGAATTTGAAAGGTTATAAACGAGTTTTCTTATTTATAAGTTATAACCTCAAGCCGGCCATACGTCAAACCTTGCCAAGCAAAATGAAATCTTGATTTTGTCAACACAAAGTTCAAATTAGAATGGAACAGGAGACCTTTTAATAGGTCCCTGGGCGGCTCGAGGATAAACAAGCGACCGTCGCTACGAGAAAACTCTTTTGCGACTACTCGCTTCTTGCTGGTAGGTAAAAGTCTCGCCGCCAGTTATCTATCTACATAGCAAGCGCTAATTAGTAAATTCGTTTCTTCTTACGAAATCTATACAAACGTATAGATTCTTGCACGAGAAAGCAGACTGCCATGCAATTGTGGCGTGTATCGAGCGTGACGCTCCGAGTGTGTGTGTCGTGACCGTCGGGTGAGTGGTTACGTTACGTACAGGCGAGCACGGTGGTGTTGGGCAGCGTGACGATGGCGGAGTGCTGCGGCGACGTGGCCGGCGGCGCGGGCGCGCGCGCGTTGTACACCAGCGCGCCGCGAGCGCGCCCGCCCGACCAACCTGCCGCAAACATTTACTATTTATGTGACGTTTATGCACTCACAATACCTCCACACAAATCAATTACCTACGTGACTTTTTTACCAGAACATAACACAACTCATTATTTAGATTTAACAGGCTATAGTCACCTTGTGCGGGCTGGGCGGGGCGCAGAGCTAGCGAGGCGCCGGCGGCGAGCCCGCGCGGCACGTGGCTGGCGGGAGCCTTGCTGACCGGCGCGTGGGCAGACACCGCCTTGCTCACCAACACTCCGCCGCTGTGAGGAGCCCCGCTTGTCAGAACTGCAAATATAAATCAATGTTTGCCTCCATGCTGAGTTTTAACTTCATTAAATGAAACATTCAAGTATAACTAGCCTAGTCTGGTATTGTAATGGGGCAGCGGCGCATTCTGAGGCAGCGTACGCACTGGGGAGCTCACCACCAGGTTACCAGTGCCTGTGACCAGTTGTCCACCCAGGCTGCCCACATTCAACACCTGTCCTATATAAAACTGACCTGGTCTGGTATTGTGGTGGGGCAGCGGTGGCAGCACGCGCACACTCTGCGGCAGCGTACGCACTGAGGAGCTCACCACCAGGTTACCAGTGCCTGTGACCAGTTGTCCACCCAGGCTGCCCACATTCAACACCTGTAGAAAATTACAGAATTAATATCAGTGTGACCCGAGAATAGTTATTGTTCACAGCAGACTGAATGCTGAAATCTAGCTAGATTATTTTATGAATACAATTTAGCCATTGTACTGGATGGTATTCTAAAAGTTTCGCGCATTATGTGTAATTTTATCTCTTGGTGGTGTAGGAACCAGCTCTGTATGATAATGTGGAATATTATTATTATTATTTGTTAGGCAGGCAGTTGAAATAACTGATAATGCCTGTATCTAGAGCCATCAACCGAGTTTTCAGTGTTGAGTAGAGTTTGCATTGTGCTTGTCTAGTTTATTCTTAAACTCATTGACACTTTGGGCCGATACTACGTCCTCTGGGAGTTTGTTCCAAGCTTTGACCACTCTGTTGCTAAAGAAGTGTCTATGAGGATTATTGTAGGACCTGCGGGACATCAGCTTATACTGATGACCTCTCAGACGGTTGTTGTTATTTCGTTCTAGCACTTTATGGAAATTTTTGAGATCATAGTGTTGGGTTAGTATTTTGTATGTCTCGATCAGATCTCCACGCTCTCTGCGCTTCTTCAAGGTTGTGAGCTTTAAGAAGTGTAGTATTTCTTCATAGGAGATGTTTTTGAGTTTCTTCGGTATCTTGGTGAAACTACGTTGAACTTTCTCCAACATCTCAATATCCTTGATAAAATAAGGGCTCCACACTTGAAACGCATACTCCAATATAGGCCTAACATAGGTTTTGTGGATTTTTAGCATCATATCTGGCGTCAGATTCCCAAAAGCTTTTCTTATGAGGTAGATAAGGCTCTTTGCTTTCTTAACAATTGTAGTTATATATGAATATGTTGTGTAAATTAATAATAAACAAAAAAAAGTAATAAAATAATAGTAGGTACTCTCACAGAGAGCATACTATACTAAAAATTTTATAAATATTTGTAACAAATTATAGTATGAACTTACAAAAAACAAAAAAAAAACTGGCCAAGAGCATGCCGGGGCCATGCTTTGTATGTAAATAATATTAGGCATCTACAGGGTTAGAAAAACAGATGTTATGTTTTACGTTACATTAAGAATCCTCGAGCATTATTTCTGGCTATGAATTATATTAGCCATTGCCTTGTTTTGGACTTTTATTGAATTCTAGATTATACAAACAAGATAATTGCTTCTGCAACTCAGGGGAATAATGACCTCAACATATTTTTGGCTTTAACCTATTTTGTGTAAGTTTGGCGAACCTACTATAAGTTTAAAATGTACAGTCGCCATCAGATATATCGGAGCGGTCAAGGTGTTCACAATATCTGAACACGCACTCGAACACCCTGACAATAGAGGCGATATATCTGATGGCGACTGTATCATACTTTTCTGAAAAAAAAATTAATTAAATTAATAAATTAAATATAAATATTTCAAAAAGGCTACTTAGATTTACCCAGTTAGAGTAGAGCAACATATTGTTACCTGTGTTCCGCTGACTGGGGATGCCACACTAACTTGCACACTAGGGCTGGAACTAGACACTTGCACAGACAGCTGAGTCCCCTGGCTAATGATCTGTGTAGCAGGCTGCAATATCTGGCCGCTGAGCAACTGTGGAGTTATGATCTGGGAACTCTGCCCCAAGAGCTGAGAACCCTGGCTCACTATTGATGTCCCTTGAAGGATTGGGGATCCACTGACAATCATCTGTTGCTGTAATATTAAATAATAATTGAAGAAATAAAAAGATAGAAACAAGTCTTCTCCAAAATAAGATAGTGACAGTAAAAATGTTTCTTATTGTGTTTAAAACCTAAATACAGAGGTACATTGTGGGAATAATCGTTTGTAAGCTCGTAAAAGTGTATAATATGGACGTACTTGCGAACCGACGCCAGGAGTTAGAATTTGAGAAGCAGGACGAATCAAGCCCATAGACCCGGCGTGAGTGATTATTTGACCTGCACCTGTTGTCTTGGGCTGGCTTGTAATCAAGTGAGTCATTTTCACCTCGGAATTGGATACACTTTTCACGATAGTGATTTTCTGTGGTGCCAAATCAATTGGATACATTTTGCCAGCAGTAATTGTTCTTTCATTCTCTAAATTGTTACTCATGGTAGATCACTTTGTTTCTTCTATCAATTTAACATGGTATCAGCGAACACTTCGGAAAGCCACAATTTTCAGAGATGTTTAATTCATAAATATTACAACTTTTATCAAAAACGTAAACGGAGACGAAAAGAACGCCAATGTAAACGTCAGTCAAGTCAAACAAATGACTTTTCTTTTACCACAGACAAAATATTTATGAAAAGTTTTTTTTATAAGCCTGGCCATACACGCACGGAATTTTCATTCGGTTTCCGTACGGAATGACAGGTGGGAACGAGACGTCGCTCTACAAATGCATAGCGTTATCTCGCTTGCACATGTCCTTCCGTACGGAAAATGGGATTAATAATGAGAACCATTTTAACTATGGAATATCACTAGTTTTTATTTGTCCTTTCCACATCTCGGGACCATGGGATCCCGGACTTTTGGGAGGCGTGCGTGGGGCCGAAGCCAACAGCGCAGAGGCCCTTTAAGACAATTTAATCTAAAGGCAAGGGATACACGTGTCGGATACTATCCCCGAACGCACAATGTGATACATCCGGAGATGGTCTCCGCCAGGTGCAAAGACTATTGGAGTGCAGCACTTTTGTGCTGCGATGGGAACTAAGGTCATGGGCTATAGATTTGAAAGTTGGATGGACTGGATAATGGGCTATGGGAGAGACTAGCGGACACCTGCCGTGACAATCAGTCTCAAAATTGTGTAAGACAGGTGGTGACTCGCCTACTCATTTAGTGGGCCCTACAACGGCCGCACGCACAGTGCGACAATAGGGCAACACTTCGGAGCGGCTGTAAGGTTGTCGAGAGGTGAGTCTGCGGTAGCCAGATCCCGGTGATCCGTTCAGCAGGCCGCCGGCGTTATGACATTTTACACTTCCAACCTGGAGCATAGGTCGCGCTCTTGCGACTCCACTCTGGCCGGCCAATCAAGGCAAGCACAGAGGCGAGGGCCAGATGACAGGGCCCTCTGGAATAGGGGTCCGCGGTGTCGCCACTCACCGTCAGCTCGCCACAAGCTGCCCCCATATGCCCCATATGGTTATTATAATTTTTTTTTTTTTTCTGGTTTACTCCCTGCAATTTTGCACAGGGTGAATTTTAATTATTATAATTATTGAATAATAAAGTCTGTCAAGCTATTTCCGTCAGAAGAAAAAGTACTTTAGTTATAGACGTAACACACTACCGCACCGCGACTTGGGCGCCACCTGGGTGCGGCGCACCGTGACTTTAGTGCGGTGCGGTTGTGTGTTACTGCTTTAAGTAATTTTGAACTCATGTCAAATCCATTCAGAGAAATATTAAACTTCTGTCTATGGTATATGGAACGCCATGGCGGACGAAGTTGGTGACGGTGATTTTTTTAAAGAAAATATACAGAAATTTAACAATGAAAGGCGGAGTAGTAAGCAGTGGGTTAAGCTGAATGTCGGAGGAACTTATTTTTTAACTACTAAAACGACTTTATCCCGTGACCCTAACTCATTTTTGTATCGATTAGTTCAAGAGGACAGTGACTTGATTTCAGACAGGGTATGTACTATTTTATTTATTGTTTGAATTTATAGCCTTTTACCCCCCTGACAGTGTTTAAGTAAGTCGATTGTTTCAGGACGCGACAGGTGCTTATCTGATAGACAGAGATCCAACGTATTTTTCGCCCGTATTGAATTATCTTCGACACGGTAAACTGGTTATCAACAATGACATCGCCGAAGAGGGAGTCCTCGAGGAAGCGGAGTTTTACAATATAACAGAGCTCATAAGATTAGTCAAAGAAAGAATATGCTTAAGAGAACGAAGGCCACTGAAAGACTCAAAGAAGCATGTGTATAGGGTTTTGCAGTTCCATGAAGAGGAGCTAACTCAGATGGTGTCGACGATGTCAGACGGTTGGAAGTTTGAACAGCTGATTAATATTGGTTCTCAATACAATTACGGCAACGACGAGCACGCGGAGTTCCTGTGTGTGGTCAGTCGGGAGTGTGGCAGCTCCCTCAACAGTAATGATGTGGAGCCGACGGACCGTGCCAAGGTGCTTCAGCAAAAGGGTTCACGGATGTGAGCTTTACTAGTTTCTGAGACTGTTAGCTCTGTGTGGAATGTGTATATAAGTATTTGTAGTGTGACAGTCAGTTATTTCCTTGACTCAACATGATTTGTATTATTAATTAACCAAAATCATTAAATCTCAGTTTATGGAATGTTAATTGCATAATGTCAATTAGATGGCAACTGAATACTCAGTTTGATATAAAGTAAAAAAAAAAAACCAGAAAATTGTATTACTTAAAATGTTATTGTGACTTTGTTTTACAATATTTTCAAGTCTAGTTAATGATAGTCATTAAGTTGTGTGAAGCAAAGTACTGTTGTGTAATGTAAAACCATTTATATTTACACTGTATGAGTGTAACTGCCGACATTCCATAAGCAGATTATAAGGTATTACTCAATGCTTTTAAAATAGTTATCTAATTTTGTTTTTTCACAAAATTAGAAAATATGAAGTCCTAGATTCAGCTAGAGATTGCACATTGGGTGTATTTAATAAGTATCGGAATTACAAGTACATGGTTTTTGGTTGTCGGTAGTGTAATGAGTATAATAGTTGTTTTTTGTAATATCAACAGCATGAGGCCTTTATTGTTCATACACGACATTTTGTAAATAATAATACATTTATTCATAATCAGTAACCAGTTTCCCAGATATGCTCATTCGCAAAATATAAATTTTACGTTTCCATATCTGCTGTTTTATTTTATTTCTAGTGTTTCTTATTTTATGATTAGATTTACATTGTAGAGTACATAAAAAATACAATGTTGCTATTTCTATTTCAAGGAATAGAAACAATGTGTTGGAACAGAAACAATATATTATACTGCTCTTTGGTCGTGCCTATTGTAGATTACAATGTGAGATAGGACAATGGGAATGTAGGGTTGTATAGGTGCATAGGGTGTAGGTAGCGCCTACTCAGTGAATGAAACCATTGTGAAAATTGAACACAATTCCAAACATGTATGTGACTGAGAAGTCCGCAACCATTGCTTTAGCGTAGTGACCTAAACCCTCTAGAACTATGTAACCAGCCGTCAAGTGAACGAAAACTAGAGCCTGGATGCGGAAACTAACGCAACTACCCTGTATTTCGTGTATTTTTTATAATTTACATAGGATTTTACGATGATAGATAAGTAGTAGCCACTATTGGGCTTCTGTAATGTAGTCGAAGTAGCGCGATCAATATGCCAAATTTAATTAGCAGGAACTATAGGTATAAACGTAAAACCCGTACTTATAGGTATTGTACCTACCCCTCCCGTAAGTTGTTAGGGTGCATTTAGGGTTCCCAGATGGTCGGGATTCTCCCGATTTTTAGCATGTGTTCCTGATTTCCGACAAAGTGTAAACTGTCCCGAAAAACAGCTTCACGTTATAAAACAATAATTTAAAGTTCCGAACTGTCGTCGAGCGAGCGAGCTGACGTAGTGCCAATAATGTAAAATATCGTTGTTTTTAATACAATCACTTTAATTTGAATGTATTTTTTTTCCCGACTTAAGTCCCAAAATCCCGAAAAATGTATAGTGTTTCCCGATAATAGCGCCTTTCGATCTGGCAACCCTAGGTGCATTCGTTAGATAAAGGTGCAGCACCGCGTCTTTATTATATTGATGATTTGATCGAAACTTTTAGGTAGAGATTGCACACGGAATCGGAGGGAAGCACCGCTTGCCCTTCGGCGCAGCCCGCTTCCTCTAGTTTCTCGAATTCGTCTAGTGTGCGAACTGTACAGCTCTGTTTAATGTGTTACCGTAACCTGTAACTTATCTAATGGGACAATAAAACATAATGCTTCTTACTGATGATGCCTTTATTTCACTGATGATGTAAGTAAACAACTGACTGAGAACGTAAAAGTGATAATGATTTGACACTCCTTCCCTTATATTAGTGTTATTTCTAAGTTATTCAAATTCATAACTACATTTTATATATAATAAATCTATTAGACGATGTTTTAAAAAAATAAACATTATCGCATTTTTAAACTTATGATATTAAATTACATATTTAATTATAAAATATTGCATTTTAACCGCACTAAATACAAGTTAACAAGACAATCTACACACTCATCTGTAGAGATAACAGAGTTATTATCAAAATACAGAAATGTTACACACTTTTGTAAGGCAATGGGGGTTTATTGTTTGTAGTTTTGAAATTACAACTAATATCTTAATATTTGTAGCTGTATGTAGCTGCGGCGCCGCGGGGCTAGCACCAGTCCGCCATGTACGTGAAGTCATGGAACAGCTTGTGGTCCGTGGCGCTCAGCGCGCGCGGCTCCTTCGGCGGCGTCAGCACCGCCGCCTCCGACGTGAACTCGCTGTCGAAGTTGCTCACGTCCTCCAAATTATTAATAGTTGGCACAAATGGTGGCTTCACTTTACGAAGAAGTAGTTGTTCCCAGTTCACGTTGCGGAAGAAGGCCTGCCTCTTCACGTCCTCGGCGTCTCTCTCCGACGATCCCAAGCGTCTCTCGGGGTTTTTCCTTAACAGGCGACGCATTAACGCTATCGCTTCCAATGATAAAGTCCTCGGGTACCGCACTTCGTCGTTAACTATCGAGTCAAATACTTCGCCTTCGTCCTCGCCCGGGAAAGGCGACTCGCCCACTAACATTTCGAAGATCAATACTCCGAGACCCCACCAGTCGACGGCCCGCGTGTACGAGGTCTCGGTTAGCACTTCAGGAGCGAGGAACTCTGGTGTTCCGCAAAAAGTGCCCGTGCGGTCACCCCATCCCATACCCTCTTTGCAGAGGCCGAAGTCCGCAATCTTGACGAACCCATCGGTATCTAGAAGAAGGTTGTCTAACTTTAAATCTCTATAAATAATGTTATTCTCATGTAAATACTGTAGGCCCAATACAACACAAGCTGCATAAAATACTGCCCTGGGTTCAGTGAACACATCTGCATGAATGTGCATCATAAGATCACCACCAGCTGCATACTCCATCACGAAACACACATGTTGGTCAGTCTGGAAACATGCGAACAGGTTCACCAAAAATGGGTGCCTGATCGCGTTAGCTACCTCAAAAATTCTTTTCTCAGACAACAATGAATCCACTTCGTCTCTTGCTATAATATCGCCTTTCTTTAAAGCTTTAATTGCGAAATATTCATTAGTGGGTCGATATTGAGCTAATATGACTTTGCCAAAGTGACCTCTTCCTAGAACACTCAACAATCTAAAGCATTCCATTGACATCTCCCCTGAGGATTGTCGGCGAGAATCCAACTCTTTGATGGTTTCTATAACTGAAGAGGAGCGGGAAGATGATATTCTCATGTTACTTGTCACCTCCACAATTTGATCCTCATTGCTTGGGAACTCCAGAACGAGTTTAGGTGATGGCGAAGGCGGATACTCAACAAGCGGGGTATCACATGAGGGTGTTTGCGGTTCCTTTGGTGCAAAATTATCCCGCGCGTAAGAATCTTCTAAAAATGCAAATGCTTCCTGGAGTTCCTTTTCCATTCGTAAGGTGGAGACATGCGGAGGTGGGAATGCCGGCTTGGGTGGAGGAGTTACTGGTGTTTGTGGGGCTGAGGCAGTAGTAGGCAGACCCAAAGGCCGGACACCGGCCATACCACCAAGAGTAGTATTCGGGTTCTCCACATCTTTGTTATCTGCTGATCCAAACTGGAAGTTGAGCTGCTGTGGAGGCGTAATGTGGGCTGTTTGGATGTTGTTTTGTATTGAGGGTGAAGATCTCTTTAAGAGCCTGCCGAGTACAACCGCGGGTATGTGCATTTCCCCATATGAAGGTCTTGGGATGTTCTTACCCTGTTGTTTAAATATTTTTCTTTGACGCTGGAGTTTTGGTTTTCTGGATATGATGGGGTTCAAGAATTTAATTTCAGCAAATAATAGGCCCTGGGGTTCCAGCTCCAAGGCCATGCCATGCCTGATGTCGTCAATGAATTCCTCTAGTCGTAAAAACTTCACGGCGCACAGCCCACGCCAATCCTTCCAATGAATACCAATTTCAAGTTCTCTTGACTTATCCAGCTTTATAGTAAATCTGTAAAATAAAACATCAAAATCATTGATCTTAACATAACAAGTGTCACTCTAAGCTTAAGTTGAGTAAAATTAGTCATACTATTCATACTATACATTATGTGTACCTGATAAGATATGACTAATATGAAAAGAATCATAAAGATAATACATTCAAGGAAGTACAGGTACATAATGAGGTTAGACGGTAGATTGCAATTGCTGATTTTATAACAGTTAAAATGTTCTGTGTCTGTTCAAATAAGACAATAGGAAGCACTATTTATCTCATTATTGAGATAGCAGTATTTGAATATGTATTTGTGCATCCTCTAGCCTCTAGCTAGTTAAGGTAAAGCCTTACAGTGTGCAATATATTCAGATATTACACACCATTTCTGTGTTATATTATTTATGTAATAAATAATCGGATAAATCAATTTAAGTTAAGTATGTCTTCTTGAAATTACAATTTGATACAAATGCAATTTCTTTTACAGCTATTATTTCACAATTTTTTTTAAACTTATCTAGTTCTATCTACTTCCTTCTTGGTATAAAATAAAGGTAAGAAGTGGCTTTTCATCATAGGGTCCTTTATGCTTCATATGCAATAAGGACGATTCTATCTGAATTTCTGTTGGAATTCATGAGCCTGAAATAAAAAATTGTAATAACGAAACAATTACCTTTGATCCCAAGCCTGCTGGGAGCAGGGCCTCCAGCTGGTCTGCGCCACCGTATGGTTGTCCAGCTTCATCACAGCCATAATCTCATTGCTGGTGTCCTCCTTGATACTGTATGTGTACTTCATGGAATTACGTATCGTCACACCTTTCACAAATGACTTAAGGTCTGATGGGCTTGCTAGCGGGTCCCGACGGCTGCGACCGGGTACATCATCTAATAAATCCTGGCAACCCATCAACCGGACTTCTAGCGTACCGGTCACTTGAACACAGGGGCTGATCATAGGAGCAGGTGACAGGAACTGAGCCCGGGATCCACTCCCAGATGATAAACTCACATAACCAGGGCTAGAACCAGTACTGCGTAACTCATGACCCAATTCTATAAATGCAGCACTTTCTGCTGGAAGCTCTTGGCGGCGCATATCTAAAGACCTCCGAAGCAAGTCCAGTTTCTGAGATGATTCAAGCAGGCTAGTCTGTGCCTCTTGTAAAGCTTTCTTGTCTGTAACTTTCTTGTCACTCTGTAAGAGTCTTATGGCATTCTTGGAGCCCTCAACTACAGCTGCCTCAATTCGGAGTCTGTTTCTTAACTCTGCAATTCTTTCATCCAACAATTGGTCTACCCCACTCATATCTAAGTTCCTTCCATCACCATTGGCACCAGCATGGTCCCCTTTTTGTTGTTTGCTTAATTTAGAAATGCGTAATTTGAGGTACTCGATTTTGTCCTTAGAATCTGCTAGCATCTGATGAGCTTCAGCGAGGAGTTTCTTGTCGCGCGACTGGTTGCTACTGGTGATACTTTGAATCATATTTTCCGCGCCTTGCTTCACCTTGAGTTCGATATTGAGCTGCTTTTCCAGAGAGGCGAGTTTGCGATCCGTGGTGGCCTCGCCAAGTTGTCGCTGCTGCTGAGCCGCCTCCGACGCCAGAATGATCTCTTCATCGTACGACAAGTCTTCGGGTGACGTCGGCGTCGACTGACCGCGCGAGAGGAGGAGCTGCGATTCGAGCTCTTGTAGGTCTGACTTGAGTTCATTGAGCTTCAAATTCGCTTTTTTTACGATGTTTGCGACGTCAGAGAGGGATCTGCGGTCCGTGGCGACTTCACGTAGTTTTTCAGCACCTTCCTTTATTTTGAGTTCTTTACGTATCTCTCTACGTATCACATCCTTGAGTTCTTCCAGTTTAGAGGGCAAAGCTATTTCTGGAATACATTCCGTCTTAATTCCATACTTGACGCCCAGTTCGTAGAGAACGGGGTGCCGAATATAATCACTGTGGTAATAACCTGGGTCTGCCATAATTGAGGATGCACAGACTAACGTCAGTTAACCATAATTATGTGGGAAAATATCACTACTATTGCTTGTAGATCACAAAGTGTTCAAGAACTTATAACGTTTGCTCATACGGATGCTTTTTCGAATGAAAAAAGAAATCATTGTGTCAAAGCGTTAAATTTAAACATAAATATTAGTTAAAAATGCAAAATCACAAAACGAAACACATCTACGACGAACTACGAAACGAAATCCTCTGATTGAATGAATGATAATTAAATCATAGACAAGACTAGCGTGAATGAGTGAATGATTTGGGAATGGATTTGACGGTGTTGCCATTTATATAAATAGTCCATAGACATAATATATATATAGACGGTGTCTCAGCGAGCTGTCACTGTTGCCACTTTTGTTTAAGTAGCTAACACACTATCGCACCGCACCAAGGTCATTGTGGGACACACCCATAAGTAAGAGGGAGAAAGAGATATCGCTTTCTCCCTTTTACTTATGGGTGCGTCCCACAATGACCTTGGTGCGGTGCGGTAGTGTGTTAGCTACTTTAGTGTACGATTAACAAAGCGGCCCACGTTGCTGTAGCCATGTCGATAAAGTCATATCGATAAACTATCGACATTTCTTGCAATTTTAATTTTACTTCAAAGGCTTAACGATACCTAAAATGACCAAAAACGCTTTTATTCTTTATTGTGGTTATCAGATCACAATTTTATAGTCACGCCCCTGCAGGGAACCAAGGGAAAGTTCAGATATTTAATTAAAATACATAAATACCTCCTAAAATAGGTGTTCCGCAATAATTGAATTATATTATAATATAGTCATTATCCATTAGCATTTCAATTATGTTTATGTTTAACGAAGATATTGAAGCTTCAATTAATCGCTATTTCGTTCCGCTGTGTAGCGTTTATCGATATATAACATGATTAAAATCGACTTTTCACATCCCTAAAAGAGCACACATATACGCTTTTACGCACACATACACAGCCTGGGCGCATCAAGAAAGGCAACACTTGATTTGAAGTCCACCTTGTCAACAGTATGGTTGTCCTTTTTTGACAAACGGCATTTTAAAAGAGCGAGGAGAGAGAAATGATACTAGTTGCTGCGTCGTGAAAGAGAACAGAAAAGGTTGGGCCCTTGAAATAGTCAAATCGATTGTAAATCGAACAGAAGTAAAACGATTGTATTAAGTGCTATTTTTTTATTTCACTGCTTTATTTGTATTATGTGCTATTTTTGAAGCAAATAATTTGTTTTCCTTCGTAAGTGAAGCATTCTATTTTTTGTTTGTTCGGTTCTTGAAAATACATTTCGTAATTTTGTATTTCGTCATCACGGCGCGCTGTGCGGTAGTGTGTACCAACTTTAACTTTCACTTCCTCCTTTCTTCTCAGTAATTTTTTAGCAAAGTAAAGTGATCTATTAACAAATTTGTTTACCACAAAATTAAGCAAGCAACGAAAATTAGACTCGCCAAATTAAGCCCAAGTAGAAAATTGTGTAAGTTTCTGTAGAATCTACTGGAAAAAGGAGCAAGCTGTCAGGTGTCAGGTGCTGTACCTTGGATGCCTTCTGCTGCTGCGTAAAATGTACCTGGAGTTGTAACTCAGTGCCGCAAATCTGGTTTTGTGGTTCCTGCTGGTAGTGACGTTAGATCATACACTAGTTTCCTGTATTTGATGGACCGACGATGCCAGTGAAGGTTGACATTACTCCACCGCCGCCAGCAAACTCCAAACAGCCTGGCGTGACTAAATCCTTGCTGTACAATGGGTCAAAATTCCAAGGCCATCAGAAATCTAAGGGCAACTCATACGAAGTCGAGGTGGTTTTGCAGGTAAGTGTATAAAAAATATACATTCAACTAGTTCACATAACCTTAATATCATCATATTTATATATATGTATACTTACTGTGTATATTAATATTAAGAATTGGTATACTTTAGTCCAATCTTAAATGTTTTATTTTGTTTTTCTAGCATGTTGATGAGGAGAATTCATACCTTTGTGGTTACTTAAAAATAAAAGGTCTCACAGAAGAATTTCCAACACTTACCACCTTTTTTGATGGTGAAATAATATCAGCTAAATATCCATTCCTGACTCGAAAATGGGATGCTGACGAGGATGTTGATAGGAAACATTGGGTAAGTACCTATCTCTATTAGATTCACATTTGAAATCTTATTTTTGTTTCTGAATGGAATTAAGCTAAGATCTATGTGACTTGTAGGATTCCTTTCAAACTTCTTTCTGCACTATCAGTTATACACCTGTAGGTATATCTCTATTATAAAGTACTGAAGTATAAAATATCTATTTACATCCAGAAAATCAGTTAACACATTCACTGCCAAAAACCCGCTGCATGGGTTCATTAGGGTTCCATAACAAAAAGGTACAAAAGGAACCCTTATGGTGCGACTCTGTCTGTCTGTATTCGAAATGGGGTGCTTGCCAAGTGTTAACTATTTCCTAAAATAACAATTATAGCAAAAAAATTTGCATAACTTGATGTGTTGATTGCTTCCATTTGCATTTAAAGGTTCAAATGATCTTATTGATCATACAACGATAATCATTTGCTTTATTACCATTCATTATTTTATTTATATCAATAATAGAGTGCTAAATGTAACTTTTTCCTCATATCTATCAGTTATCAACTGGGTCAATGAACTCTAAACTAATTATATTGATGCTAATGACCTCAGTGTTCTTGTGAATTTCAAAGTAGTGTTTAAAATATATTACTACCAACTTTATTTTCTTAATTAAGTACTTGACTTGATGACTGTGTGGTTTAAAAAAGGGGTTGGTACTTGTTAAGGGACAGACCATTATCAAGTTATTGTTTTGATCCAATTTTTATTTATTCTTTTTCAGAGTAAATTTGACTTATTTGTTCCATACCTGAAGACCTTCAACTCCGATTCATTTGACTATGACTCACTCGCAAAGGCTGACTATGTATTTATGAGGTGGAAAGAACATTTCCTAGTGCCGGACCATACAATTAAGGATATAAATGGTGCTTCATTCGCTGGCTTTTATTACATATGCTTCCATAAGTCGGCAGCAACAATAGAAGGTTATTACTATCATCGAAGTTCTGAGTGGTAAGCATTGACATTTTTACTAAGTTTTTATTTGTATGATGGAATCCGCTTAATACAATTTTGAAGCTATTTGATTTAAAAAAAAATCTTCCCACTGCTTGCATATGCAGCATGTTCTATAGATGGCTGAGCATATGCATTGAGGGGTCTATATAGTCAGTTACTCGTTATTTTTCAAAAGTGTTTTCAATAAAGACACTACAAGATTGTTTTCCTTTTCTCTAATGCTAAAAAAAAAACTATAATTAGATGCAGACAATATGACTCCATGTAAATTAAACTAAATGATTGAAAAATCTCAAGGTACAGGAATATATTTATGGAGAATTTAATAAGCGGTTTCTATTGTACTTGAAAGAAGATAGTATGGGCCTCATTATGTATACATATAATAATTATCTGTAAAGTGTCATTGTACTTACTGTTTATATGTAGATTAAGGCTTACTTATAGTTTTATGAATATTTATACACCCAATGAGGCCAATACTCTGATAAACTGTGATATACAACTTGTGTGCAACTTTTATTTGCATATTTATAATAAGTGAAGTTGGAATACCACCAATATCCTATTTTTCTATTAATTCCAGGTTTCAATCTTTGACTCTAAGTCATGTTCCGGAACACAGCATCCAAATTTATGAGTTCAGATGAGATGTGTCAGACTTTCAAGTTTGGATGGTTATTTGTGTCCGCTAGTACTTACATGCTCCCTAAGTCTATCTATCATCTTTGGAAAAGATAAATATACCAGTTTTTAAGTTTCTTCAGTAAAATAAATGTAAGTGAAAGATGCAGGGCCAATGACAAAAAATTCATCAGAACAAAATATTCAATAATCTGTAATGTTGTAGCAATTTGATTTGAATTTATGTGTGAATCACGAACAGCAGCTGTCTGGTCTTGCACATACTTCAGTTTAGTGTCTATTGGTGACTAATATATGTGTAATATCTAATATTATGCTGCTTTATCTGAACATCGTAGTCAAGCAAAATGAAATTAGTAAATGTGTAGTAATTATATACTACTTTATATGTATGTTGCATAAAATTATACTCTTATTTATTTTTTGACATTGGAACATGATCGGCCAAAAAGTGTGGTAGTTAATGTATATGTTTCTCAATAATAGTAAGTTTTTATTATTGTGATATTTTGTACAAATTACTTGTGTGTAAGTGATCATGTCACTGTAACCATTGATCGTCGTGTACGTTGATGTCATTGTTGTAGATGTAAGCCATTTCAAATCAATCTGACGAAGTATGTGCAAGTGCAGGGAACCTTGTTTTGAACAAGTTAATATTTTGACTTGATCATAAATATTTGAATATTTTCAATAAAATGTCTTTACAGCAATTTTGAGACTTTTTTATTATTTTTGAGTAATGTTTACATTGAAATAAAATACGTAACTTCCCATTTGATTCAGTTTTAATATAACACATTTAATATTTACAATAATAAAATACTGGCAGATAATCATATTCGTGTAATTCATCGAAATGCAGTATAGTAATTCAAATTTTAGAGATATATTTTACGACAACATTCAAAACAGAACTAACAGTGACCAAGAAATACATACTAGCCTATTAGGCAGAGTTTAATAAAATAATAAACTAACTGTCTATTATCTAAATAGTCTTGTCGAATTTTTAAATAAAGTTAAGACAGACGCAGATGTGTAAACAACTGAATGTGATCGAGCTCTCTGATAGAGTATACGTAAGGCGACCTAAACTTTGTCCCAGAAGAAATTGCATGAAGATTACCCTCGTCTCTCGTAAGTTCTGTTTCAAGTTGTTTTTATTATATTAAGAGTTCACTACTTATAATACCTTAATCTATTTGTACAGTAAACAGTTGATATTTGTGCAAAACTTGACCGATGCACATAGTCGGGCTGGGCCTACGCAAACCGTTTTTAGCGCAAAAACAGTCGCAATCAGGAATTGAAGTGTTGCCAAGACTCGGCTCAGGTCTTGCAGCTCGTGACGTGAACTTTATATAAAGACGCGACATGTTTAGAAATATGGAATGAGATGAGAACCTACGCAATACTTTCGAGGTAAGTCTCTTTTAAAAAGTATAAATATGAAGATGTTTTTTGTACTTTCGATATTTTGTAAAGTGGATCCACTGGTTACAAATTGTGACTGACGAAGTATACCTTAGTACGTAAACACTGCTTATTATTCTTATTAACAATTTAAACTTTAAAAGAATGAAGAAAGAACGTCTATGCGTAGGTAGGTACTTTAATAAAGGAAGTTTGCTTTCACAATATACATTTTCTATCACGGATTTAGTAGTTAATTTCCGAATGGATCCGGGGTTCTCAAATGATTTAATACCTATTGTATATAATTAATGGTGACTGGCGGAATGGAACTTTATCTCCATAATATAGGAAAGATTCACCGAGGTGTATTTCTGACTTTTAAATAAGAAGTTAATAAGTTTTTCTACATAGGATCAAAAGTGCCCATTGATTGGTTTTATAAAGAAAAAATATAGCCATTTCACATATACCGGTACGTCTTCAGATTCATATCGAGTGGTTAGCCATGATAACTAAAAAATAACTATGTGAATAAAGTTTTTCAAATGGAAAATATAGACAGGTATATTGTTTTTGTATTAAAAGCAATATTGTTTTTTCTATTCTATATATAAAAAAAATCCGAACAGGTACCTACACTTTTTATTAATACTACACTACACATTAAAATATGTGAGTGTAATAATGTGACCGGTATACTTTAATATCACGATTAAAACTGTCAGGAAGTAGCCCAAATCCCTAGTCATATTAGACTGTTACAAAAATATATTGCTTCATTGATAATATATTTTAAATAGTCATTCAATATTTCTGAAAAATACATTCTTTATGTCATAATTCGTTAATTGATATAGTTCATTTGTATTAGTCAGTTAAAATGCACCAATGCGTCTCTATTAGATATTCTAATACTTAATCTAAGCTTTGGTGGGATCGTTATATGTATTTGTAATAGTTCGGTAGACAAGTTATGAGTAAGTTAGTTAAACAATACGTTAAAAATACACGAAACTAATACATTTTGAAAATTAAAGACATTGACTGAGATTGTACGAAAATTATACATAATATACATTCAAGAACTTAAAATTATCCAGGAACAGACGTCCTTCAATCTCATCAAATTCTATAAAATATGAGGCAAGTCTGCGTGCGGCTCCGACGAGCCAATAAATTTAACTTAGTTTCCTTTCAAGGATAATTTTCAGTGTTTTCATTGATAAAGGTGGGTTTCATAGGTGTCGGAAATCACAAAGTTATTGTCTGAAGAACATGTATGCTAAACTTATTATCTACTTGGTAAATAACGCCAATGTTTATTATAATTATCTACGCAATTTCTGATTATTTGATATTATCCTTGAAAGGGGGTTAGGCAAGCCAGCGCCAGTACCTACGTTCATAATAAACTAAGACAACGTCACTATACACCAAACATCTACTACACACACTACCACAGTTCACAACGAAAATAACATCAAAATAATTACATCAAATAAATATAAGTAATTTAAATTAGTAATTGATAATTCATAAACAATTTACATTTAAATTAAACAACGATAATACTCAGATGAAACACTTAAAATGTATAAGTAGGCGTATTTACAAAAAACTTAAACAGCTAATAAAAACTTAACTATGTATGACTGTAATATTTGGCTTTAAAATAAATAGGCTAATATATTGAAAGCTATTGACAGAAATGTTAAACGCAAACAGATAGGACTAAGGATCGTTATAAGTACATTTGCTATTAAAGTTGCTAATTTTCGCCTATGTTTGGAGCAATAAGTAATCATTTTATTTGTATTACTTTCTATGACATTTCTTCCATAGCTTCCATTATAAGTCGTCGGGTAACATCGAATTGTCTAGCGTTGGGGGAAGTGAGCTATCTTTTTGAAGTACTTTCGCTGCTGAACCAGTGCCTTAGACCGAGCAGAGTGTAGAGGTCCTGGTTGTGGGAGCGCATCGGGCTCGCGTGGGTCTTGTACGGATACTCCTGCGGCTGAGCGGCGTCCTCCGACCTCAGGTACACGCCTGCCTGGCTCGCGTCCGGTAGCCCGTGCGGTCGGTAGTAGCTGTGCGGGTACGAATGATGATGTCTCCTGGGATTCTCGTGGCCTACGCCAGCGTAGACCCCGCCCACTTGGCGCCTATCAGGCCAGTAATCTTGTAAATGACGAAACGGGTAATTCGGTGGAGGAGTAACGATATGTTGGCTTGTCCAGGGATAGCGGTAGTAACCCTCGTTAGGCACGTAACCTGTCGATATCGGCTTTTCCTTGGTGTCTTGTGGGAAAACATGCGGAATTGGCAACGGCGGCTCAGCCAGTTCGAGGGGCTTATTGCGACGATGCTGAAGTGGTTTGGTGCGTGTGCCGAGTACGCTATCGTCTTTCGAAGCGTATTTCTTCTGATCTTTAGCAAAATTGTCGTCAGTTGTTACCTCGGCGTAGCGACTAATCAGTTTTATTGCTTCTCCGATGTCGGAATACTCGCTTTCGGGGCTCAATTTAGTTTTATCCTTTGTCAAGTGCTCATCTAAATTAGTGCTTATGCCAGATTTTTCAGTAGTGACGTCATCTTTTGTTTGATTCTGAACAGGCGTTAAAATAACACTATTATTCTTGTCTACATCGGTATTGTTAACAATTGTCTCATTAACTAGTACCGGCGTTGACTCTGTTGTTTGTTCAGTTGTTACCTCTGTTTCTTTAGGTAAATCGTCATATTGTTGATTTTGGTATTCCGTACCGTAAACAACTGGGTCGACGTTAACGTGGCCATAAACTTGCTCCTTCTGTCCTAGGTCAGTAGTGTTAGTTTGAGATGACTCAGTTAAATTTGCCGCGGGACTGTCTCTTTTCGGTTTATCCGCGTACGGTAAGAAGTTGTTTAACACGTTGTGATTCAGGATGCCGGCGCCTCCGAGCGAGGCAGTATCGTTATCTGGTTTCGAATGTTGCAGTTTCAGAAGTTCTAATTCGGCTTCTATGCTCGCGTCGTTATTAGGTTTGTTTTCGTCTTTTTTGACAACGTTCAGTTGCTGTTCGTGAGCCTGAAACGAAAAAGAATTCAAATGAGATTAAAGCACAATAGCCGCTCTACACATTATTGTTAAGCTAATTATGTTTTAAGTTTGCAGTTGGGTTCTTTGGTTGAATATGATTGTCATCACATTATTCATTTGGCGTTGATTGTTTTTTTTTATTTTTCATAACGCTAATGATAATAGTGCACTTTTCTCATGGGCCGGAGCATATGAATGTGTTGAAATAAAAAAGCATGAATAGTAATTGTTTTATTCAAGAATGCAACTGCGCAACTTTTTGTAGCAAATCGTGTACCTCAGCGGCTGGCTCATGCGACTGCAGCGGAGCGGCTTGGGGGTCCAGACCGATGGGTATGGAGAGCTGCAGGGGGCCGGCCTCCTCGTCGCCGTAGTCGTACATGACGTCGCTCGGCGGCGACGTGAACAGCGCGTTCAGTTGTTCGAGGAGGATGCGCTCGTGCTCATCTTTGTTCACCGTTACCATCTGAAATATACAATGTTGTTGGTTATCATTTACGTTAAATAGTCTTCTTCTCAGACCGTTTTACTACACCTTCATAAGACTTAAACATCGACAGTTTAAGTAAGCAGGGATCGCTTTTCTTTTTTTGTAGAATTTTATACCGCCTTGGACTTTAGGATAATAATTTGACGGGGGAGAGGTGTTCGGTTAAGTTGTTCTAGCATTGGAAAATCCGATCATTACTTGCTTACGCCCGTTGCACTTCAGTTACCCTTCCGATGACAAACAAATTAACACAATAAGCAGAAGAGTCATAAGAATCTTATTATATCATCGTTATAATGAAAAGTCTTTGTAACAGCATAACATGAAATTTACCTGAACGCATCCGTTTCTGTCTAGCCGTTGTCCTTTAGGGCACACATAAGGCGTGATGAAGAGCGACTTTGTGATGATCCTTCTTGGCGGGGCGCTGGGGTTGCCGCTCTCAGGACTCTTGAGCCAGGAGCGCCATGCGAGTTCAGAGGCCTGCCGGTCCAGCGTGCGCGGCGCCTCCGACGTCGTCGCCATCGGCACGGCCTCCGTAGTGGCCTCAGGCTCCACTGCCGCCCCCAGCGCACAGGACGACCACAATAACGCGCACCACACGTACCACATCGCAGACACCTGCAAATTGAATGGCGACTTTTAATGTTTCTGTAACGACTGTTGATATAGGTGTAAGCATAGGTACAATACATCATCGGATCGAGTAACTGCGTATTAAAAGGCATTTTTGATACTCGGCGGCGAATGTTTTATGTCAACTTAGACATGACTGCCCATTACAAAATTTGTTTTCATGATTTCAATTAGTATTGCCATGTTACAGTTCGTTCTCTAACAATTAGGCACGTGGTTTGAAGAATTATATCAGTGGCTAATAACAACTTAAAAATGTCACGTTGCTATCGTAACCGGATTGCCCAGTGACTCCAGTGAGGAGCACTTACCGAGTCAGAGTAGATCTTATAATTACATAATAGACAGGGATCGTAGCGTCTTTTAGTTTAAGTATCTATTATTAACACATTAGGCTCCTACCGGTCGTTATCTTAATTATTATTGGCGTTATACAAAACATGAACTTGTTATTCAACAAATCAATATCGGGATTGCGATAAATAAACTTGCATTGTATTGTTCAAGGAGATGATCGATTGTGTCCAGGCGTGTGATGTCAACTGGACCAAGGCCCGGCCTCAGCCATTAGTTCAATAGCTCGAGCACGAGTGAATTGCGTATTCACTGGACCCACTTCCATTACCTAGCGCCGATTCTGTCATTAAGTCACTTTCGATTTTTGTTCGTTAGGTCTTTATGCGTAATTTAAAGCGTGTAAATATTATAGGAACGGCCCCGATGAGTTCATACTTTTTATGCTTTCTATACTTGGTGACTAAGATTAAAGTTGGAAAGGCATCTATATCGTAAGTTGCCTGATGTATTTTGGACACAAACAAAATAATCAAACATTGAAGTGTCTGTTAAGAAAGTGAAATGAAAACATCGACGCAAATTTGAATACCTTTTTTAGCGAAGGCGGAGCATTTTGCGCAAATGTGCAATAAAAAAACAGTGAACGTGTTCCAGATACCACACATCATCGACCTTGGAGCCCTTTTGTCATTCAACCAAGTGAAAGTTAATACCCTAAGATTCGCCTTCACTTTTAAAGCACTTTGAATAATGCACTTATAGTTCGATCCCATTATTAAGATGTTAAATGGTACCTAATGGAAGTCAAATTATGCCCGGTATTTCATCCATCATGGCCGATCGGATCACGACTGCAAGTACAACACCCAACAACACCTGTCTCTGCGTTGCGAGATATAAAAGGAAAACAAAACACTACAATTTCACATTATGGTGGAATGTTAATCCGGTTGCTCTTACAGGTGCTTGCTACCTTTAAATAAAATGTAAGTTGGTATGGATAATGAGCAAGAGAAAGTGAAATTACAAGTTACATTTGGAAGACCAACGTAATGACATCCTAGCCGGCACGGTTGACGGAGTTTGTTTCTATTTGCAAAAACTTTTACGATTCTACAGCGTCTAAGAAGCCAAACGTAATCGGTAATAACTTTTTTATAAGTAATTGAGTACTTAATTAATTGGGAATTATTCGCACGCGATAAATGGTAGTGTTATGCTAGTAAATAGTTAAATCAATTTCTTGGTTTTAGTCTTGAAAAGGCAACCTTACAAGGTTTAGCGGGTTGGAGTTAATTAGAAGTTGTTTCCGCTTTCCATTGTAATTGTAGAAAATGTATTAAAACAAGTATTTAAGTGTTGTTGTACTGTACCTAAGAAAAAAACCTAAAGAGGCCATCGTCGGAATAAGAACTGGGTTCAAAATATCAGTAATAAATAAATATCATCCAGATCAAATCCGTAGACGAACTAAAGTCACCGACATAGCCCACCGAATTAGCAAGCTGAAGTGGCAATGGGCAGGCCACATTGCGCGCAGAGAAGATGGCCGATGGGGTCGAAAAGTGCTCGAGTGGAGACCACGGACTAGCAAGCGCAGCGTAGGACGTCCACCCACAAGATGGACGGACGACCTTGTTAAGGCCGCCGGAAGACGCTGGATGCGGATCGCTTCCAACCGGTACGAGTGGAGGTCCAAGGGGTAGGCCTATGTTCAGCAGTGGACGTCTTATGGCTGAGATGATGATGATGATGATGATCCAGATCAATGGAAGCGTGTTCCCTAACACAAGTACTTAAAATCCACTTTTCTATACAATTAGTATGGCAGCTTGGGTAGGTACATAAGTTGGGGGCACCGACCGTATCTGATTTTGCTCGATTTAAAAGACCTCGAGGACAGGTCAATATTTTGTCACGTTTACGTTGCAATGTGCTTCATCGTCTCTATGTCAACGACTATATATTTTGTTAATTAGTAAACCATACCTAAATACCTATCATATTCTAGTTGATAATTTAAGAAATAACACAACGACATTAATGCGAAATATTCAAAATAAAACTCTTTTAGGAATCTTAACTAGGTTTAAAAATGATATCATAGAAAAACAATGAGTCATTTTTACTAACTAAACTTATTCGCAAAAGCGTAAACAAATGAACACATAGATAAAAATTACTGTTACCGTTACGTAACTATTGTGTAACTCATTACGCTAGGTGTAACATGCTAATGTGTACTACACGTGTCACTCGTCACTCTAATAATGAATTCATCGGGTCCCCTTGACCTCCGCTGTGAACATTGAACACCTTATGGCGTCCGTACAATCGGCTAATGAATTTGGTGCGCAAAACAGGGGCAGTGGCTGTTGACCCCGTCTATGGGCATCTGGCAATGATCGTTTACAGACGTACGCGGAAGCGAGAGCTGACCGCGTTTCAAGGAGTCCTTGATCCAAGCTCGGTTCACGTTATAACACCCCGCCGTGAAATACGATGCCATAATCCCGCGTTTGTATCTTTGCGTATCTATGTTTTCAATGCGGTTACGCGTCGTGAATACAACGGTTTTTGCATTAAACGCTAGTTCTTGACCATTCGTAATTTATACGAATTACACGATCCCACTGCCGTTACTAGCAATGAGAAGGTATGATAAAAAAATGACACAAATGCACCTACATACTTCTCAGCTTTCTTACGCATAGTCTGCGAGGTGACAGAACTTGTCTCAATAGGTGTGCGAACAGTGAGGGTTTAGTAGCCGAGACTGACCTAATAAATTGTTTATTGTGTTTACACTGAGCAGGCAGACGTCGGGTGTTCCACACGGATATTTGCCGCGCCGAATCCTCGAATGTTGAACCCTACCTTGACATGCATGCGAGCGCGGCGCTGCGCACAACCGAGGTGCGTCGGCACAGGGTTGCACACAAATAGCTTCCCAGTCACAAGAACTCGAGTCGAGTGCTTCTCAGAATACTTCGATGCCGGTATGAACTACTTTAGCTTTAAACCGCTGGAGATAAGGCCATCGTTAATAACACACGCCTGACTGACATCCCGCCGGTCATTAAGAAGTGTAGGCTCGGGCAGCTATTGTTTGGACATGTTCATTTAATTAATACGAATGCGTGAATCAACATCGTTTAAAGGGGTCAGCAAGGGGATTGGGCGTTCCTAACTTTCTACAGTCACGCTTGGTCTACATCGCCACCCTCCGCCAAGGACTCGCAGGTGCACACGAAAATAACGATTTTGTTAGGATATCCACGACGCGACGATTTATGACCGCGCACGAGACGGGACCCTTTTTAATTAGCGTTTCGGTCAGAATTAGGGATATCCTTGTTGTGGTGCACCTGATAATAAATAACGGTGTAGGATATGTGTTACACTCGTAGTCTATTCCGTTATTTTGAAGTCATGGGCTCCGACGTCAATTCGACTAAGTAATAAGGTTAGTTTATTTCAAACATTCCATAGGTAGTACAGTAGGTATTGACATCAAAAGTATCAAAACTCAAGATCTTTTTTTTACTTCGGCTGTATTATTTCACTATCTGCCCACGATTGACCCTATAAGTTACTTACTGACCTGATAGGTAGTGGCTTTAGGGTCAAAGATATGGCTCACTGGATCAGCAATAGCCTAATGTTTAATTTTGCCTTCAAGAGATCTAGATAATATAATTGAGTTATTCTATGTAATCAATGTATGGGAAAATGAAACAAATTAATATAGTTTTCAAACCTGTGTGACGTGATACATCTAGGTGTACTGTTTAAAATTCACCACTCTCCCCCCCCCCCCTCCACCTGACGCTCGACCCCCCCCCACCTTGAAATGTGTCCCCGTTGGTAGTTTTTTGGCATTCTCACGAAAACTATAATAGATATCAAAAAAGTGTCAAGGACAGAATTAATCCTCATTAAATTTAGAACAAAAATGGTCTTATGTGTTTTATTATAAGTTGGACGGTATTCAAGCTATAAGTACTTGTATAACCTTAAAATAACAAAATAACCATACTAGTATGACGAAATGCAGAATATCTTCAAAACGGCTAGACCGATTTTAATAAAATATACCTAAAAAATCACCGCAGTGAAGCCAGCTATCAAACAAAAGAAACTATATCAAAATCGGTTCATCCGTTTCGGCGTTACGAAGTCACAGGTAAACACAGAAATACAATTTTTTTTCAACTGCACCCAATAATTTTGTAAACCGATTAATTTTGATCAATTATTTTAATGGGATTATGTCCCTTGAAGTTTTAGCTTTACGAAAAGTTAAAAAACATGGAAAACGGCCCAGTATTTTTCAAATTATCGGCATTTTCCCGATTTGTGAGTGGTTTCGTGTTATCACGCGCACGAGTTGCCCTTGACCCCTATAAAACGGGGGGTAGGGGAGGGGTTGTTATCAGTCACTTATCAGAAGTTGACCGGTACACATATCCGCATATTTTCCCGTAAAGAAGACCTGTGAAAAATGGAAACCACTGAAGCTGAAGTCCGCCAAGTCGTCCAGCTCAGCTCCTGCAAGAGGGGCGTAGCCAACGTTCAGTAGCTGCCACGCTGAATTTAAGTCAATCTACAGTTTGCAGAGTTTACCAGAGGTTCCAACGGACTGGATCCTTTACTTCAAGACCAAGAAGCGGCCGCAAAAAGTGTACATCAGAGAGGGACGACCGCTTCATTGTCACAACATCTCTCCGAGATCGACACCTGACAAGCGTTGCCATCCAGCAGCGTCTGCGTGAGATACGAGGAGTGGCTGCCAGTGAGTGGACAATAAGAAGAAGACTTAAGAAAGCGAACTTGACACCCAGGAGGCCTGCAACGGGGCCCAGATTGCTGGCGCGACACCGTACAGCCCGAAGAGAGTTTGCAGAAAATCATATGGACTGGACCATTGAGCAATGGACCCCAGTTCTCTTCTCGGACGTGTGCAGAATATGCTTGAATGGATGTGACCGAAGAGGAAGAGTCTACAGAAGGCCAGAAGAACGGTTCGCCCAATGTTGCTTCTCCGAAAGGGTCGCCTATGGCGGTGGATCCGTAATGTTCTGGGACGACGTTTCCTACGACGCGCGAACAGAGCTGGTTTTGGTGCCTGGCGGGGGCCGTGGCGGTGGATTGACCGCTGCAAAATACATTACTGACATCCTGGAGGAACATGTTGTTCCTTATGCTGGCATTTTTGATGAGGGGTTCATCCTAATGCAGGATAATGTCATACCGCTAGGGCCACCACAGCCTACCTTCTCGAAGTGGGCATCGACACCATGGACTGGACAGCGATGAGTCCGGACCTTAACCCCATTGAAAACGTGTGGGACTACCTGAAAAGGAGGATTCGGAAGCGGAATCCTGCCCCGGCCAATGTTGAGGAGCTGAAGGGAGCCTTGCTGGAGGAGTGGGACGCTATTCCTCAAGATTTCATTAGACAATTATTTAGGTCTATGAAACGTCTTCAGCTTCAGTGGTTTCCATTTTTCACAGGTCTTCTTTACGGGAAAATATGCGGATATGTGTACCGGTCAACTTCTGATAAGTGACTGATAACAACCCCTCCCCTACCCACCGTTTTATAGGGGTCAAGGGCAACTCGTGCGCGTGATAACACGAAACCACTCACAAATCGGGAAAATGCCGATAATTTGAAAAATACTGGGCCGTTTTCCATGTTTTTTAACTTTTCGTAAAGGTAAAACTTCAAGGGACATGATCCCATTAAAATAATTGATCAAAATTAATCGGTTTACAAAATTATTGGGTGCAGTTGAAAAAAAAATTGTATTTCTGTGTTTACCTGTGACTTCGTAACGCCGAAACGGATGAACCGATTTTGATGTAGTTTCTTTTGTTTGGTAGCTGGCTTCACTGCGGTGATTTTTTAGGTATATTTTTATTTTATTAAAATCGGTCTAGCCGTTTTGAAGATATTCTGCATTTCGTCATACTAGTATGGTTATTTTGTTATTTTATTTTAAGGTTATACAAGTACTTATAGCTTGAATACCGTCCAACTTATAATAAAACACATAAGACCATTTTTGTTCTAAATTTAATGAGGATTAATTCTGTCCTTGACACTTTTTTGATATCTATTATAGTTTTCGTGAGAATGCCAAAAAACTACCAACGGGGACACATTTCAAGGTGGGGGGGGGTCGAGCGTCAGGTGGAGGGGGGGGGGGGAGAGTGGTGAATTTTAAACAGTACACCTAGACGTATCACGTCACACAGGTTTGAAAACTATATTAATTTGTTTGTCTGAAAACATATAATGACTGTATTAATATTTTACACAAAACAAACGACACGTTCGGTTTTCGGGGGTACTTACAATCGGGCCTAATATTTTAATTTAATAAGACAACTAAGTATGACATGGCTAGCATGATGTTTAGGCATAGTTTCGCAATTTCGTTCTGATCATTTCTTTGACTGTGCCGATAAGTTTGAACGTATTCCAGGCTAGGCCACATCGAACTCGGGTTGCCAAGCATAAATGTCCATTGTATGGTAATGGTCAGCGTCGAGAAAGTGCCCGCTAACTGGTTGGACACGATGTCGGCCAAATTTGCATATTAGGTAACTGACTTGTCACCTGCTCAGGATATCGATTGACAATATGGACACGTGGATCATATAGGTTCCGGATTGTTCAGAAGTAGTGATTTTCCCAGAAACGGCTTAGTATTCACGCCACCACGCTTACTGTCACGGAGGTCAGCCTGATGAGATTTATTTCCGTTGTACCTATCACGACCTTAAGTTTTGTGTGTGATCTTAATGAAGTCTGCGATCATGCTGTCAATTATTCGGCGCTGTGTATGAAATTCGATTACCACGAAACTTTCTGCAACTTGGGGTTGTTAATTTCATCTTTGTCTAAAAAAATAGCATTGCTTTTGCTTGGTCTACGTATGTGGTACTTAAGCAGTAGGTTGTTGATGAATATTTTTCTATTTTACCGACTAAATAATCGTGATATTTGGAAATATAATTGATATAAAACTCCAAAAAAGTTGTCTTGACTTGACTGCCGGAGGTCGTTCAGCCTTTTTTGCTCGAGTAAACTTGAACTCGCAAAACCGGAATTTAGCCTAAAGCCTAGTTCACACTTTTTGTTTAAATCATCTTCCTTCACTGCAATTAGTTAGGAAGGAACATTTTGTGTTCTACCGTTAAACCGTGCAGTTACTGCAATTGCTTTAACGAGTACTCGCCGGAGGCAAATAAATAGAAGTCTGGTCTTGAAACTTGTATAACTAATATGCGTAGTCTGAGACCACACTTATTGGGTAGTAAGACGCGAGTGCTTGTTGAAGCTGCGGGAATAACAGCGCAGTAGGTACCGTCTGCGATAATTTGCTAGCTGCTCATTGTCACGGCCTCTCGCGCAGCAGTAGGTACTAATGAGAATACTGCCTCCATTTCCACTAGCTGTAATATGTTATTTTCGTATAATATACCTCGGTATATAGCTCAGGAGCTTAAGTGTCAAGTTTTGGCATTTTATGTACTAAGATTCAGTCCAAAACTAACAAACTACAGGAGTACGTACGTATCTGTGTATTATGATTAGGTGGGTAGCCGGTACCTAATGTGTATTATTATGCAATAAGCTAACTTATTGTCAGTTGTCATAAGTCGCTACTGCAATACCGTGGCTATACCTATGCTACTCATCTCTCCGTTTGAGCAAGTTGTTAAGGGTCTGGATGGTCACCTTATGCTCCTGGCACAAAATAATTATTTTAAGTAAGTAACACAATGAAACATAATAAACGTCTTGGTTTTTTCTTAGGAACTCATGCAATTCTTACTTAAAACTTAGTAGGTACTTATTTAGATCTTTGATTCGACATATACGCAGATGCTACGTTTGAGCTTTGAAATGGAATTTGTATGTCGCATAAGGAATTGTAAAATCTAGTGAAGTCGAAGGAAATCGTAAATATTCTAGCCGGTCTAGTGAAAGGACGAATCAGTCATACAATATTGACGATAAATCCCTGGTGTATTCGTATCTTGAAAGCATCACGTAATTTTAGTGTCTGCTATCTATTTGGGCTCTGTAGAATTGTAGATAAAATGGAATTGATAGTTATTTAAAGCCTTAAGAAATACTTTGCTTGTAAACTTCTTCACTAGGTTAGCGCGTTACTTACGTACATAATACATGTGTATGTATAATAAAATTACCCTTTTTGTAGAAAAAAACAAGTAAGTATATTTTGAACATGATGATATAAACTGAAAAGTTAGAGTAGGTACTTACTGTGATTCATTTTATTTTCATGAAGCCCTCAAAGGACAGGTTTTTATGTCGTAGACCAATTTTATTAGCGAGAGCTCGACTCGCGCAGCTCGCGCTTGACCATATTTTTGATATTTTAACTACAATTCATATTAAAACCGTTCCGACTCTCAGAGTGTAATTAAATTGAATGCTTTGCTATACTACATCGCAGGCAGGTTACAATACGTTCTCACGGCAGAATAAAGAACGCGGGCGTGCTTGAAAGTTACGCTTCGGCCTCTTAATCATTAATAGTGATTGCAATTCGGTTTTTGCAGGTGTACGACGAGAGTGCGAGACGTTTTGTCACTCTCGTAGGCAAGTGTGTCGACCGACGGCTACCGAGAGCGACGACCTACTGACTGACTCGACACATGTGTCGTGACATTTAACATCTTCATTTTCGGCACTTTAGATCGGCTGATAATCGCGTGGACTTGTAAGGTGCATAAATTATTCTATTCCGAACACAATCTCGATATTTGTAGAGTTCAAGGTGTCTATCATAATATGCAGTCTCATGGTTATAAATTTCAACTGTCCGTTCAGAGATAGTAATCGACGTGCATACGCCGTAGTAAGTCGGAGTGCGGCGTAATACGCAGTAATGACTCTCGTTTGTGTTAGAGCAGATGCTCGTCAATGTCCAAAAACAATTTAAGCAAATGGAGCTAATCGAAGCGAGCGTGTGTGTGCCCGACCTCCGACACGCGCGGAGTGGAGACGACTGTCGTTTATTTATAAAACATTCCACTCCCTTTTATAATTTTAAAGCCATCGTTCATCATAGCGTAACATTCCGGCACAGAATTTATACCATTTTATCGACAAAACAAATAAAGCCAGCTAAGCTAATAACGCATCATAAACATTTAAAAAAAATCCCCTGAACATTACAAAGAATCGTGCAGGAAATTGTCAAAAGACCATCACTCATTAAGGGTTCATTTTACGGTCTAAATATTTAAAAGCTCTCTAAACGGAAGGATGGTCGTTGTTAATGAGTGTGCGAATACGAAGTCGCACGCATCACACCGCGACGGATGCGTTCAGAATATCGTCTTCGTATTTTTGGAAGGGAAGTCTGCTTTGACGGAAGCGCGGCGGCTGCTTTCCTCGGTGAATAACAAATAACTTGTATCAAGATTTACGCCGAGTCTCACGGCCACGGATGCACTCACCTGTTAAGTATACCTACAGTGCGTACCCACGCATCGCGAGACCTTTAAAGGTTACCTGAATGCGTTACCATAGAACTCGTTTATGTCCTCTTCGGCATTTAACTACTGAGATTTGTATTAAGTTGCCAACTGATCAAAAGTTCAGCAGTAGATACTAGGTATGAAATTGTCCGATATAGTAATAACAATCTATTGAGCACTAAATGGTAATAGTGCTTCAATCCGACTGCCTATACCTAGCTCCTAATAGCTATCTCAAGCTAAGTAGCCGTCTAGGCGTTTCGTTACTTCATATTTATCAGGTACCTACACGAATGCAATTAACCACTTCGCCTATTGCCACAGCATATGCAAAGGCCCTAAAAAGAACCGGCGAGGAAAACGGGTGAGTGAAGGAGGCTTACCTTGGGAGACGCGCGGTGCTGTGCGCCGCTCACATCATAACTGGCGTCCGTGGTGTGGCGCCGGCGCAGCCCTGCGACAAATAAATCTTCATTAAAATGATATATCACACGTCCGCAACACGTTTCGGGAACTTCTTAAGTTTGAGCCCAATGTGAGCCAACCGGCGCAATTAGCCGACTACTTGTAATCCAAGTGTATCGGTGTTAATTAAGTCGCAAGTTTACTTCGAAAAGATATAAACATATTTTAAATGTTTGAGTAACTTTCTCCCGTCAAAAGATAACGATTAAAACCCTAGCGCACCACTTTCGGTACTCCACAGTCCATACATCATGGTAACATGACCCATTTAGGGCAGCACATTTGTATCCTACAAGCTAATCAAATCAATTTATATTTCATCAATCACCGTCTAAGCGTTCTTTGAACTCGTGCGCTTTGTTGATTCCGGCGACTGCTGTTCCCTTTGAACATCCTAGAGACATGATTTGTCTGGGACGCTTTCTAGCGTGCATGATGTGATGTAACGAGTCTCGGCCGGCCGGCCGGTGCAGTGGACGCGCTGGCACACAAACTGGACGAAAGTGGACCGGCCGAGCCCAGCTCCGCACCACCGAGCCCTTTACGAGCTTTTACTTTATTGAGATTTGTTTATGATGCATATTCTATTAAGAAATTGATATATTATCGGCGTTGTGAGTTTGAAGTCAAAATTATGTCGTAGAAAGGGTGTTAATACGTAAAATTATGGGCGATATTAGACCAGATAAGTCACCTAAATATAAATAAGTATTTAGCTTCTACTAAATAAGTATATCTCTACGATAAGTTTTTAGTCCAGTCGATTTAACCGAAGAGCGTTTACAGCACACATTTCAAACGAACGCATCAATGATAAAAGGCACAAAGAATAACCCGTACAAAGAGATTAACTGTCATTTAGTAGACAAAGCCAGTGTCAATATTGGTTTGTATGGGCGGTAAACACGCCGCGTCTCGGGCGACCGACTCCCGAGAATCCGACTATACCCATTCGATACTCAAGCTGCTATAGACTTGATTGTTACAGGAACAAAGCCTATGCGGTTAGGGATCCCTAGCACTCTTAATTAAAATTATATTTAAGATGCCGGGGTGTTTCGGATCTTCCTACTCTTCCTAGCTAAGTTCCTAGTAGGTAGCAATACCTCTGCAATATTAATTCTACAAACTTTTAAGTAAGTAGGTATCTCTTTTGGCAGTGGTCGTATGGTCATCGTTGTTGTTTTGTTGTTGTATTTTTCTGCTGCTGCCGTGCTCCTCGATACGAATGGTTGTGATTAAATATATAGGTATCTATACTCACACATGCTTATCTTAGTACTTATTTGCCCACTATGCAGTATGTACAGTGAGCTGCAAAATTGCATGGAGAAATTATGAATGAATTCATTGATAAATTCGCCATGCTGATAATACTCGTACCTACATTAATTGGCCATTTGAGAGTTCGGTCGGAAATTGAATCGATGGTTTCGGTTTAAATTGCTACGCATGCATGACATGGACGGAGGAAATGAACATAGTAAGTGTCTATTGTTTAACAACATCCTTGGCAATCAATCAACACTTACTCGTACTTTATGACAAAAAATCGAGTGACTGACTAGCTAAAAGAGTACCTCTATGAAGCAATGCTCAGAATAATGTGATCAGGGCTTATGCTCGGTCTTTTAATTAGCGTTTGCTGGACATTTTCATTAAACCTGGCTGGAACCGGATAGTATCGGGTTCTTATTGTGTAGAGTCAAAGGGAATGCACAATAGGGAAGAATATCTACTATTACGTATATTTACGAATATTTACGTATTTAGATGAAATCTCCTGTGAACTGGAACTATTTTGGTACTTGACAACAGAAGCCGTGTCCATACGTTCCTTTATTCGGTTTAGGTTGGAACGGTCGGATAGATTATAAAT